>NW_027142816.1:66555-148351 GCF_026170545.1 Melanerpes formicivorus
TCTGAGGAAAAGTATCCAGACTGGGCAGGGATCAGTGGTTATGACTGCAGCTGCAACAGGGTTATTAAACACTGAAACTACTGAGCTCCTTCCGGTCTTTTCCTCTGGTATTTGGTGGTGACATCTGGAAATACATGATGAACTCCTTCTCATGTAGAAAGGATATTTCCCTGATGTTGTAGGAGGCCAGCCCTAGTTTTCATGCCTCCTAGATTTGAAACATGTTAGGTTTGTCCAGATATGGTCTGAACGTGCAGAAAACTCCAGGGCTTGTACAGTACGTTTGGCCAGGACACCGGACAATATCAGCCTCATCCCGGCATTTTGCTGCAAGCTTTCCAGTCTGTTGAAGAAAGTCTGAAGATTCTTTAAAGTTTGCACATGCTGATGTAAACAGAGCCTCTCGGGGGCAGAAATAAAACCAAAGAGAATTTATGACACAATTCAGAATAATATTGTGGTGACCTCTCCATAGCAAATGCAAGGCTCTGTCTCTTTGCTTGGTACCATCTAAAATGTTTGACTTGTGAATTTGAACTCATGTCTGTGTACAGGACTTAAAAGTCTCTGCAGACCAAATCATCAGAGTCACCTTTTAAGGTCCTTGCCCTCTGCTCCCTGCAGAGGCAGAGAAACAGTAGCAATGCTCTTTTTAAATCCAAGAGGGGCTGAACTTGGCAGGTTTAGGTTAATGGTTGGAAATTAATGAGCTTAAAGACCTTTTCCAACCTAAATTACTCTACAGTTCTGTGGAAAGGTAAGTGAATTGCCGAGGAAATAAGTAGCACATCAGAGCCTCTAAGTGCATTTCCCAGCTGCTCTAAGATGTGTGCCTGTAAAGAAGCTTTCCTCTCGCTGCCAAGGAGGAGTTAGACTGCTCTAGCCACATGGCCTGGAGCCTGACACTGAATCTGCATCTCTTCCAAGTCCAGGTCTGCCCTGGTGTTTCAGTTTATTTCCCAGGCTGGAGAAGAAAGAAAATGCTGTGATTTAGCAGCAGTCTGACAGCAGCTGACCTTTACATGACAAGCAGTATTCCTCAATAGCGTGCAGCAGACATCGCTTTGGTATACATTTATTTTGTTCAACCTCTCCTCTTGAAGGCATCGAAAGTGAAACAAATTGGATTAGACAGGCAGGATCTCTCAGCATCTTGAAGTAATCTGTAACGAACCAGCAGCACGATAGTCATTAGGCAGCAGTTGCTGCAAACAGCTTGGGGGAATTTGTCTCCACTAAAGAGAGTTCTGGTGTCAGGGGGAAGGTTGGGAAAGCCTCAGCAAACAGCGGTTTGTTTGTCTTGGAAGAACTTCAGGGAATCACAGGGAAAGTTGGAAGTGACTGGTGGAAATGACCCCACCAGCATTTCACATGAGCCCCTTGGAAGCTGTCACTCCTCCAGCTTCCCTGTATCTCCTTTAATTAACCCTTCGCTGGGAACAAATGTCACACCTCCGTTCCTGCTACCTTTGTCATGGCACGGAGCTGTAAAAATGATGGAATTCCACCCAAACCTGAGCATGGTTTAGGCACAGTGGTACAGCTCAGAAGAATGATCAGGGTGTTTTGCATACACTTATCAGGGTGTTTTGCACACACTTATCAGGGTGTTTTGCACACACTGATCAGGGTGTTTCGCTGGCAGGGAATTTGCAGCTATGCAGCAAGGTCTGTTGAAGCCCGCAGCGGGGCCTGAGTCTCAGGGTGGGGGGCAGCTTGGCTGCTCTCGGGCCTGCTGAGGCTGAGTGGGGTGGAGGTTTTAGGAAGGCTCTGGAAGAAGGCTCTCAGAGGGGATTTAATAAATGTTTATTAACATCTGAGGGCTGGGGGTCAGGAGGGAGGGGACAAGCTCTGCTCACTTGCTCCATGTGCTAGGACAAGGAGCAATGGATGCAAACTGCAGCACAGGAGGTTCCACCTCAACGCGAGGGGGAACTTCTTCACTGTAAGGGTCACAGAGCACTGGAACAGGCTGCCCAGAGAGGTTGTGGAGTCTTCTTCTCTGGAGACTTTCAAGGCCTGTCTGGACACATTTCTCTGTGACCTGAGCTAGATTGCATGGTCCTGCAATGGCAGGGGGGTTGGACTCGATGATCTCTTTGGGTCGCATCCAACCCCTGACACCCTGTGACCCTGTGATTCTGGCCTGGTAGGCCCAGGTGTAGAACTGAGCCTATTTTGTGGATGCATTCCTTTTACCTGAATAGCTTTTGTATATATTTGTATATAGAATTTCCATTTTAAACTTCCAATCCAGTGTGGAGCAGTCCTTTTGCCCTGGGCAGCTTGTGGCTCAAAACCTGGTCCCACACATTGACTTGCTCAGACAGCGACCACTACGTTGTCTTTAAAAGTCCTTAAATCAGCCAGGTAGCAGCCCTCCAAGTGCTGCTTACATTTCACAGTGGGAGTGGGATTTTCCAAGCAACTTTGGCCTTACTCTGCTGGCACTGAATCACAGAGTCACAGAATTTCAGGGGCTGGAAGGGATCTCAAAAGCTCATCCAACCCAACCCCCCTGCCAGAGCAGGATCGCCTACACCAGATTACACAGGAACACATCCAGGAGAGTTTTGAGTATCTCCAAAGAGGGAGACTCCACAGGCCCCCTGGGCAGCCTGTTCCAGTGCTCTGTCACCCTCACAGTTAAAAAACAATTCTTCATATGAAACTATGTAGTTTCCTACATGAAACTTCCTATGCCTTAACTCCCACCATTGCCCCTTGTCCTGTCATTGGGCACCACCGAGCAGAGCCTGGCTCCATCCTCTCAGGACTCACCCTTTACATATTTATAAGCATTGATGAGGTTGCCTCTCAGTGTCCTCTTCTCTAAGCTGAAGAGCCCCAGTGAAGCCAAGGGTACTCAGGAATCAGTGTTTAGCAGTGTTTCTGAGCCTGCAGTCATCCCAGCACCTCCTCCTTGGATGGCAGTGGAGGATGGATGTGAACTCCACAACATACCAACAGCTCAGCAAAAGAGTTGGCTGAAATGAATAATGAATAGTCAGGATTTGAAAGCTGCTTAGCCAGCTTGAAATAAGACTGGTTTATAGCTAGAGCTTAGCATGAATGAATAATTTTGAGAGTTAAAAAAAAAAAGAAAGGGGAAATCAGTGCAAATTGCAGTCCCTTAATTTTCAAAGAGTTTCTTCATGTGGGCAAGGAATTGAAATGCACTGCAGAGCCCAGCTGGGGTTATTCTGCCTTTTTATTGCAACAGGTGGTCAGACAGAGCCTGTGTGCACCTCAGCCTTTGGAAACAGCACTTTTACAAGTAGCTGAGAGGAGGCAATGATGGGTCAGGCTGCTTCTTGGTCCAGTCTGTTCTGTGTGGAAAAATCCAATAAATCCCATCTCAGCTCCTTCTGAATGCTCAATGAGCTCAGCTCAGAGGTGGCTGTTAGTGAGGATAAAATGCCACAGGCAGACCCACGACTGGGAATGAGAAATTAATTCCCAAAACCAGGCACCAAAAAGGTCACAGGAGGTTGTCCTGACCCACAGTATTTTCCCCAGTGTTTGGGTTAAAAATCCTAGACTGATTCTAAGATGGGGATGCACAAATTTTGCCCATCCCTGGAAGAAAGTTTTCATTCACATACAACTATATTACCACAGTTTCTTCTTTGCTTGATAGAGGTCACAGGCTGGGCAGTGACTGGCTGGAAAGTAGCCCTGAAGAGAGAGACTTGGGGGTGCTGGTGGACAAAAAGCTCAACATGAGCTCTCAGTGTGCACTTGCAGCCCGCAAAGCCAATCAGATCCTGGGCTGCATCAGGAGAAGTGTGGCTTGGACAGAAGTGTGATCCTCCCCCTCTACTCAGCCCTGGTGAGACCCCACCTGGAGTACTGTGTCCAGTTCTGGAGCCCCTATTACAAGAGGGATGTGGAGGTGCTGGAACGTGTCCAGAGAAGGGCCACAAGGATGATCAGAGGGCTGGAGCACCTCTCCTATGAGGACAGACTGAAGGAGTTGGGGCTGTTCAGTCTGCAGAAGAGAAGGCTCCGAGGTGACCTAATTGTGGCCTTCCAGTATCTGAAAGGGGCCTACAGGAAGGCTGGGGAAGGACTTCTCAGGATCTCAGGTAGTGATAGGACTAGGGGGAATGGAATGAAGCTGGAGGTGGGGAGATTCAGGCTGGATGTGAGGAGGAGGTTCTTCACCATGAGAGTGGTGAAACCCTGGAATGTGTTGTCCAGGGAGGTGGTCGAGGCCCCGTCCCTGGGGGTGTTTAAGAGCAGGCTGGATGAGGCTCTGTCCAGCCTGATCTAGTGTGGGGTGTCCCTGCCCATGGCAGGGGGGTTGGAACTAGATGATCCTTGTGGTCCCTTCCAACCCTGAATGAAACTATGAAACTATGAAACTAGGTCCTGGCTCCATGCCCTGCTGCTGCTGGCTTGCTGCAGGGTGGCTGTGCATTGCCTGTGCTCCTGGAAAACCTGCATATGTGGCACTCAGGGTTCCTCTGACAGGACTCTTGGTGGCATGCTCAGAGCATATTTGGGCTCACACAGTTTCAGAGGGTCTGAAATATGTATCCAACCCGGGCTTATCATAAACAGACGTGAGGAATCATAAACCAAACCAGGTTGGAAGAGACCTTCAAGATCATCGTGTCCAACCCATCAACCAATCCAACCCACCCAAACAGCTAACCCATGGCACCAAGCACCCCATCAAGTCTCCTTCTGAACACCTTCAATGACGGCGACTCCACCACCTCCCCGGGCAACCCATTCCAATGGGCAATCACTCTTTCTGTGTAGAACTTCTTCCTAATATCTAACCTGAACCTCCCCTGGCGCAGCCTGAGACTGTGTCCTCTTGTTCTGGTACTGGGTGCCTGGGAGAAGAGACCATCATCAGCCTGTCTACAACCTCCTTTCAGGTAGTTGTAGAGAGTGATAAGGTCACCCCTGAGTCTCCTCTTCTCCAGGCTAAGCAGCCCCAGCTCCCTCAGCCTCTCCTCGTAGGGCTTGTGTTCCAAACCCCTCACCAACTTTGTTGCTCTTCTCTGGACTCGTTCCAGCATGAAACATCATGGGAGGACTTCAGGAAGTTTAGGAAACTTTAGGACATGGGACTTGGAACATCCTGACTCTCATCCACTGTATGAAGTCTATTCTTCAACCACCTCCTGTTGGCATGGCCTGTTTGACAGCGATTTTCACAGAAAAAGCATGTCTGTACAGAGCAAGAGTGAGAGCCAAAGCTCCAGCACTGACTGGTACCCTGGGGGGCTCCTAATGGCAGTTCCCTGGAGAGATCTGCGCTCTCAGGCAGCTACAGAGAGACACTAGCATTGCACTGAGTCTTGGCCTAGCCTTATCAGCTTCTTCACCAAGATGACTCAAAGGAAATACCAGCAGGCTTTGAAGCAAAGTCCTGTCAGCTTGGCACTGTTCCAGTCCCAGCAGGAAGAGAACAAGAACACTCCACCATACCCAGGGTAAGATGCTCATCTAGGCTTTAGCCTTTAAATTTGTTTTCATTTGCCGCTGTCAGAACAGGACAGCAGGATCTGGCTGTTTGTCAGGGATATTGTCCACATTTTGTGAGATTGCAGGCTTTTGCACAGCCTCCTGACCTCAGAAATCTGTCATGCAATAATTTGGTTCCATGGGGGAATCTCTAAAGAGAGGCAATTCATCACCACGGTCCCCTTATCAACACACTGTCCAGGTGGGAGAACTGGATCAGGAGAGAGTATTTTTGAGTGGATTACTTAAGAGCAGTGTCACTGCCAGGAACAGGACTAGAACACTCCATTGCCACGTTACCAGCTGCATATCTGATGCAGCAGTGAATAATGTGCTCTGGACACGTCAGGAAGACATTCTGTCACGTCTTACAAGTAGAAAATTGTGTAGAATCTAGAGATCAAATAATGCAGTGATGACACAGAAAAATCTTTCTTTTTCTTGTCTTGTCTTTTCTTTTCTTTTTTAAATCTCAAATGGGTTGGGCAGTGGCCAATAGCTTTTGGCATTAAAAGGAGAATGAACAGAAAGACCATGCAAACAAAGTTTGGCTGGTCAGGAGTTTTTATTTAGATCCAAATTAGTACTAACTAATTAGAATCAGAATATGACATGAGTACTGTGTCTGGTTCTGGGCCCCTCAGTTTCAGAAGGACATCGAGTCACTTGAACGTGTCCAGAGAAGGGCAACGAGGCTGGGGAGGGGCCTTGAGCATAAGCCCTGTGAGGAGAGGCTGAGGGAGCTGGGGTTGTTTAGCCTGGAGAATAGGAGGCTCAGGGGTGACCTTATTGCTCTCTACAACTACCTGAAAGGTGGTTGTAGCCAGGAAGGGGTTGGTCTCTTCTCCCAAGCAACCAGCACCAAAACAAGAGGACACAGTCTCAAGCTGTGCCAGGGGAAGTTTAGGCTGGAGGTGAGGAGAAAGTTCTTCATGGACAGAGTGATTCGTCATTGGAATGTGCTGCCCAGGGAGGTGGTGGAGTCCCCATCCCTGGAGGTGTTCAAGAGGAGATGGGACGTGGCACTTGGTGCCATGGTCTAGTCATGAGGTCTGTGGTGACAGGTTGGACTTGATGATCTTTGAGGTCTCTTCCAACCTTGGCAATACTGTGATACTGTGTGATACTGTGATGTGTGTGTTGACATTGCATGATACCAAGGCAAGGCCAGTAGGTGTATGTTGTCAACAATAGGTAGACATAGAGTCAGGTCCACATTCATGACTGTATCACCTCAACATCCACACCAGAAATGTCTGTATTTGCTCCCCAGTCTAGCCTAAGCCTGCAAGTTCTGACAGTTTGCTGGGTAGTTTCCTGCATCAGCCACTACCCACAAGATCAACACCACCAGTATTGCAACACACCTGTAAACTGGAGGTCTGGAGTACAAGTGGTCCCATTACTCTCTTCCCCTACAGTGTAACACCATAGCCCCCAGCTCAGAAGTCTTTCAGTCGCTCCATCCATCACCTCCCACTTTATGTTAATTCTGTCCTCACAGTTTTCTCCAGCCTGGCAGCACAGTTCTTATTGATCTTGACTGGCTGTCAGTCCACCCCCTTGGATTTCTGCTTCTGTTCCCACTATGAAACAATTTTGCACGTAAGCACTGAGCTGCCTTTGACCTGATGAGGCTGAACTGCTGTGAACCTGAAAGCCTATGAAGCAGCTGTGGAAAAGGCAAACCAGTTTTTAGTACATGAAGCAGGATGCAGTACTTAGAGCTTCAAGCAATAAAGCCGTCATCTACCCTGCCCTGCTCCCACAGGGTGCTTGCTTTCCAAGAAGAGGAACACAGGGTGGTGGCAAGGCAGTCACAGAGGACAGGGATGAGATTTCAGGCTGTGGAGTAGGCGAGCATCCACCAAACTGCCCCTTGGGATGTTCCACTCACCTGTGACTCCACTGTCTTCCCACATCAGAAGATACCAAGAAGATACCAACTTGCCACAGATATGTAGAGCAGGACAGAGGTTGATGCCTGGGGCTCAGTAATTGCAGTGCTGGATTATTTTTTGTTTTCCTCTGAGCTCAGGTGGTTTTCCTTTAACTGGAGGCCTCCAAAGGGATTCATACATGGGAGTTTCAGTGTGCCTCCCTTATTTCTAACCAGACACTTTCCAACATGGCAAATGAAGGGCTAAAGACATCATGCCCAGTGAGAGAGGTCTCAGTATCTCTGTTGTGATGGCAGCCACCATAATATGGAGACATAGCTCCCACTGAACAGGTTTTACCCCAACAGAAATTACTCCTTCATCACTGACACACTGAATGGCAAATCCAAAAGTCTTTTGTCCTTCCAGCCCTGTGAGCACACAGAATTGAGAGGGTGGTTGGGTCACAAGCCCTCTGCAAACAAGCTGTTGCTTCTAAGGCATCTTGATACTCTTCTTGATCTTTCCTCACCCTTAAGGTGAAACTTTCCTACTATTCACTGACCTCCTGCCCCTGCTGTGTATTTCATCAGGCAGCTACAGAGTCCATCAGTACCAAAGTTTATCTCCACGCAAAACCTCCATCCCTGAAGACGTCGGGAGCCTCATGTAGCCCTGTGGCTGTAATGTGAAAGGCATGAGGGATGTCAGCACCTCCACGAGTTTGTAAGCAGCCCCATCTTGTTCTCAGCTCTTTGTTGCTGAGTGAGCTGGAAAAAACTTATCACATGCTCTTTGTTCCCAGGGCAGACTCTTGTTTTTATTAGAACATCTTGGACAGAATCTCGTCTCAGCTACATTGATAAAAATCCGGTTATACTACTACAGACAACCAAACTATTTCAGACATATCCTGGTGTGGCTGAGGGCAGAGTGTGTCCCTGTACTCACAAGGGACTCCTCGGGGATGTTGATAAATAGCATCTGGAAGCACAGGAATTGACACTTTGGTTAAAATACTGTGCACAAGTATCATATGTCAAGCCATTCACATGCACAGTTCACAGATGATGATGATGAGATTAGGCAAACCTTTTCCAGTTCGTGTGTTTGCCTTTAGCTTGCTGTGGAAATGCAGTGTTTGGGCTGGGGAGATATGACAGAAAATGATAGGGGATTCCAAGCTGAAAATATCTGAGCAGCCAAATATTCAAACTCTGGCCAGAGTCCAACATTGCTAAAGTAAGCTTGTCACTGTGGCTTCAATTCATTTCTAGAGGAAGGAACAAGGGCAAAGCAGCTAAAGCTTCATGTAGTTCACAGGCTGGACTGCAGGAGTGCAGAAAACCACAGCAGGAGTGCTGCTACCACCACTTTTATCTTTTCCTGAGAGAAGCCAGAGGAAAACTGAGGAACAGACCATAGCTCAACAGAGGATGCAGTCTTCCACAAAAAAATTCATTTCAAGATCAAGGAGGCTGAAACACTCAGGAACTCACAGGCCACCTGTGCCCATCAGGCACTTCTGGCTCTTGTCTCTGTGAGCTGTAGGAGGCAGGAACTGGGATACCCCACGCTGCTCTTGCTGGCTGTGACATGTAGTCATGGCTTAGCTGAGGCATGGTGACTGACTGCTTCAAGACACTGCCAAAGATCAGTGAGAGCCTGAAGCTAACTTCTAGACATAGTAAAGATTTGCTAACAGGAGGCCACGGATCCAAGAGCTAAATAAAATTTTAGGGTGCTCAACCAGGTTTGAGACTCACCCTGCAGATCCCTGAATCGGCACAGATTCACACTGCCAACCTAAGTTTGTTCCTAATGCTGAAAAATGGGGATATGTTTATCCTGGTAAACTTTCTGCTTTCTGAGGTGTCATCTGTCCTGCCTCAGCCAGCACAAACACTGTGTCTTTTGCTTGGGGCAGTTCGGCAGCAGCGCGCCGGGGCACAGCCTGGGCCTGCCCCAAGCTCAGCATCACTCCGAGCTGGTGGCTAAGGACCAGCTGCCTGGGACAAGACTCTGAGGGATCCCTCTTCATGCTTTCTCAAGGATCATGCACACATGGTACTGAGTGCCAGCTGTGAAAGTGAAGAGCTGTCATCTCACTGAGGACACGGTACACAGAGATTGAACTGAAAACCAGAAGTGCTTGAAAGTACAAATAGTAGATGGCAAGCTTAGCATTTATTTTTCACTTCATGACTGAGTGCCAGCAGACAGGGCCATGTGATTTGTGAACAGATACACACAATTATGGTAACAGAGCAGCTGGACAAATAGTCCAGCCAGCAGTTTCTCTGGTACTGGTGCCCACATGAGATGTGAAAATCGGTCCCTTGATGACTTCAGCGAGATCTTTCCAGGAACACTGCTTCCAAACACTGGTACAATACCAGGAAGGTTGAGGCTGAGGCAGAAAGGAGGGGAGAAGGAATCTGAAATAACTGCAGTGTTTCAGGGATGGGAAGTGAGGATTTCTGAGGTAAGGCCAAAGATGTGTCCTTGCAGAAATCAGCTCTGTTCAGGGAGGTACATATGCTAGAACCTGCAGTTGTCTTGGGCCCTGCTTAACAGCTTCTCCTCCTGCAATTGAAATGCTGATGTCAAGCTCCAGTTAAATGGTCACTGAGGCAACAGATTCACAGAAGTCCTATGTCAGTGGTGCTCAAAGCACACAGAGGGTCAAGTCATCACTGTCCCCACAGCCTGTGCCATTGCCAGGGATGTCTTCATCCTCCAGGAGACTGCTGCAGGGCACACAGCCCTTCTCTCCATATTCCCTTACACTAATGAATCCGCAGATCCAGTTGAACCTCTCTGTTAGCTGAATTTAGGACAAGAGGGAGGAGCTGGCCACAATTCCTGATGTGGGAGCCCCGGCTGCAAGCATGGTACCTGTGACACTGTGAGGTAGAGGTGGACTACCCTTGGCCAAATCATGGCAGCCACTCCCAAGGGGAAGCCCAGAGAGTTGACTGGGCTAGGCAGAAGAGCCTGTTGAAAGATTGCTTGGGCAGATAACCTACTTTCTGCTGAAGAGCTGTTTATTCTGCTCTGCAAGTGTGTTTGTGGAGGGCTTTAGGTCTATTCTTGGCTATCAAGATCGGGTGCACTACAGATTGCAAGAGCACAGAAACTTCAAGGACACCTAAGCATAACAACCTGTCATTTATGCAAGGGCTGGGCTCTTTAGTGAGCTCAGCATAGCCCTCATCCACTGTAGTGAAAAACCATGCCCAGACAGGGGGGGGGTGACATGGCACAGAGACACAAGCATAGGTGGGTCAAGTGCTGAGCACTGGTGCTGACTGCCAAGGATACTTTTAGCAGCCAGGGCATGAGACATTGAACAGAAATCTGTCATGTGCCAGGCACTAGCAGTTTGCCACAGGCAGAGGCCCAGTCTTGAATGGGTGATCCAAGAAACACAGAAATCTTTCTCAGCCAGGTGAGTGGCAATGTGCAGTGTAGTCTCCACCTGGGTGGTCTCTTAACACAACCTGTTCCGAAATGGCTTGGGATTTAGAAGTGCAGAAGGGTCTGTAGAAAGGCCAGAGCTCTCTTTGGAATGCTCTGTTTTCTGCTCATGTAAATTACTTTCACCTAAAGTCTTCCTAGCTGCCTCATCTGTGCTATTGAGCTAGTAGCAAGCAAAAAGGGATGTCATTGTCACATTCCCCTAGTCTCAGTCAGGGTCTCTTGCTCTCCCAGTGTAACACTTCTCATTTCTAACTTAGGAGTTCTGTGACTCATTTTTACCCCAAGTTATGCCTTTCCTATCCAAAACCCCATTTACATTTTACAACCTTATGCCATAAATCAGTGACATCAGAAACAATGAATTTAAACTCTGAGGTTACAGGAAAGTTACTCTGCATTAAAAATGTGAATAATAACAGAAAAGCAGCTTGAGGGACTTGGCAGGAACTGCAGCTGAAGGTCAGAACAAGGTCCACATCCACCTCTGGGTTAGTGATCTTTTTCTGTTTGTGCCCTGGATGATTGGAAACCTTTACCCTTTCCAAAGAAACAAGGCAGCTACCAAATGAGTCAACAATGTCTAATCTGGGAAAAACAGCCAAATGTTAAGTAACACTAATTGCATCTTTCTATGGCATGTGGCGAACAGAGCAAAAGTACAGCAGAGCGTGGTTGGAATTGTCCCTGGGTAATTGTCAGTTGTGCCTGTGCTCACATGCACCCTTCCTACAACAGCCTCTCTTGTCACTGCTGATTTACACCTCCACTTTGGCAGCACTGAGAAATTCACAGTGCTTTGTAAATCAGTTCTACAAACAGGGACACCACTGTGTGTGCTTCTTCAGGCACTGCTCAGTCAACCATCACCACTGCTTCAAAGACAACAGAGGAATGTAAGTGTCCCACAGACAGCTGCATTCAGCAGGCTGGGAGGGAGTTTCCATTCAGGGAAACAGTCCATCTTCTCTTCCCTCCACCAAGATTTCATAGAATCATAGAATCAATAAGGTTGGAAAAGACCTCAAAGATCATCAAGTCCAACCTGGCACCCAAGACCTCATGACTACTAAACCATAGCTTCAAGTGCCATGTCCAGTCCCCTCTTGAACACCTCCAGGGATGGGGACTCCACCACCACCCTGGGCAGCACATTCCAGTGGCTAACAACTCTCTCTGTGAAGAACTTTCTCCTCAGTTCAAGCCTAAACCTCCCCTGGTGCAGCTTGAGACTGTGTCCTCTCGTTCTGGTGGTGGTTGCTAGAGAGAAGAGACCAACCCCCTCCTGGCTACAACCTCCCTTCAGGTAGTTGTAGACAGCAATAAGGCCTTCTCTGAGCCTCCTCTTCTCCAGGCTAAACAATCCCAGCTCCTTCAGCCTCTCCTCATAGGGCTCGTGCTTGAGGCCTCTCTCCAGCCTCGTTGCCCTTTTCCTGATCTTGGCCCTTTTGATGCATGTGTAGAGGAAAGTGTGTGACCAACACTGTCCTTCAAGCAGCTCCTGGTACTTCTCTGCACCATCCCTTCACTCAGCAGTGGCACTGCATGGAACTGGGCAGGGATGACCATTCTCCTCAAACTGTTTTCCTGAGAGCCACATCCCTCTGTCCTGCTAAAGGTCAGCCCTTCTCAAGAGGCCGGGGAAAACTCACGAGCAACAGAACCTCCGCACGCTGAGCTGCCTTTGTTTATTACCAATTATGTTACTATCTTTCCCTAGAGCTTAGCATTTCACAATAGCAAGTTTTGTCAGGAGGCCATCTCCTTTCCTCTTCCTATGGCATACTGTGCACGGCGGGGCTGGTCCGTACTGCCAGCACCACAGGGGACGCTGGGAAGGGATGGCAAGCGGAGGTCAGCTCTGCAGGGCACTGTCAGGGCTGAAAACACCAAACCCAGATGGGCAGTAACCTCCTAGAGAGGCAGTTTCAGAGTTCAAGATGGCACTGATCACAGGAGTAAATGAATCAGAAAATGAATGCTCCTTCCAGGGTGGACAATAAAGATAAAATAGTAATTTGAAGTTGTTTTGCCTCAGCTTCAAGAGAAGGAAGGGTAAAGGCAAATGCACTCAAACAGTGTTTGAGATCTTCCTGTTAACATTTCATGGAGTTTCAAGAAATAAAGGACTCCTGTGGTGAATTTAACTGTTCCACAGACATTAACATGTTCTTTTTCTTCTAAAACAACTGTGACAAACCAGAGGCTCAAGCAGAACTGGTTCAGGAGCTGGTCTCTTGCCAGGTCAATGACAGGTTCAGGCCATGAGTGTTTGACTCAGGTTTGAACAGCTCAGGAAATCACATTTCCATTCTTCTTATAAGCTTGTTCCACAGCCCCTGCACAGCTCACAGTTAGGAATTGTTTCCTGACATTCAGCTTACACTTTCCTTCAATTAGTCATTCTATTTCTTTAATAGAAGAAATGTAAAAAAACCCCACCCTAATGTTCCTCTAATTGCTTTCCTTTTCTTGTTGGTGTGCACACTCTGCTTGTGTTTGCAGATGATTACAGTGTCCTATTAGTCACTCGTTAATTTGCACCGCTTCCATTTTGCTTCATGTGTCAGGAGCTTGAGGCTTTCCATTTATTGTGTTTCTCTGGCTTTCTTCTCACTGGAGAAAGCAGGCAGGCTCCCCAGCACAGAGAAGTTACAAGGCCTCAGAGGACAGCTGAGCAAAAAGCACTAAGCCCCTCTGGCCTGGGATGGAGGAGATTCCCCATCTCACGACAGCTGATAGCTTTCATATTGTTTCACTTGTGATGCTGTTCGCCATGCTGGCAAGGGATGTGAGAGACACTGCCATCTCCCTTTCAGCAAACAAAGCTGGGGATGTTATCTGCTCATGGAACACAAAGCTTTTGTCAGACACCTTGCCTCATCATCAGCTTTCCTTTGGGCTCTGTGGCCCCAAGAAGTTCTGCACCATGACAATGGTGAAGCCCTGGAATGGGTTGTCCAGGGAGGTGGTTGAGGCCCCATCCCTGAGGGTTTTTAAGCCCAGGCTGGATGAGGCTCTGTCCAGCCTGATCTAGTGTGGGGTGTCCCTGCCCATGGCAGGGAGGTTGGAACTAGATGATCCTTGTGGTCCCTTCCAACCCTGACTGATACTATGATACTAAAACAAGATGTTGCAAAGCAAAGCAGCATCTCCAGCCATGGAGGGATGGTCTTCAAAGGTACAGAGGGATTGCATCAGGGCAGGAGGCAGTGGTTTGTACTTGTAATATGAAAACCTCAGGATAAGGCCTGGTGGTGTCCTCATCTTTATGCTGTTTGTTTTGCTGTGCCAAATCAGCTTTAATTTGAATGGTGACATGGTAGGGAGTTTGTGAAGACACTGTGATCTTAAGTAATTACTATTAGCAGTGACACACAGAGGTACTGCAGTGAGGTGGGAAGTGGTTTGTAAATCCTCTTGAAGCCTCAAGCAGCTCAATTTACCCAGAGAATGCAGAGTATTTCCTAGGGTGTCCCCTCTGATCCAGGGTAGTCTTGGGCATGGGTGACAAAGGCACTAGTGACCCAGCTCAGAAGTACCTGCACTTCATCATAGTGAGGGACATCCGTGGCTTGACATCCTTGAGAACTTGGTACATTTGCAGGAAGCCTTCTACTTCTGGCTGCAAGTGCTCTGTCCACAGGGACCTAAAACATTTGCCTCCTCTGTGTCATTACACCCAGTATTTAAAACTTTGAAGGCAACCCTGAAAGACAGAGCATGCTGCCTTAAAGTCCCTAGGCCTGTGAAGAGCACATAGGCTGCAGGACTTTTATCTGCTTAGTCATGACCATGAGGAAAAAAAGTTCAAGTTTAGGCTGACAGGGGGAACAAAGCTTGATGCCACCTACAGCACACCCTCACTGAGTGCTGTGGTTCTCAGGGTAGTGAAAGATGATGGCTAAAGCCAGAAATGAATGGAAACCCCTTCTGGATAGAGGAGATACACCTTTAACCAAGCTGAAAATGACCCAAAGCCCAGCGAGCATCACGAGTACAACACAAACAGAGAAACCACATGGGTGGAGAAAGAAATAAAGGGTCTCATAAATCATCACTGCATCCTCAGCTCACCGGTGTAAGGGCAGGCAGCAGACTTCTCACCCTTCTAGTCTTTCTTTAAATAGCCCAGCTGAAAATAAAAGCAATTTTCCTGCTCATGTTGCTCTGTGGACAGCCTGCTGTAGAAAGGAAGTATTGGGCATACACCCACAAAAGGCCTGAAGGAAGATTCACAGGACAGCAAAATAAATGAACTGCTTCAGCACCCTCAGCACTGGTCTGTCTTTCATCCCACTGTCAGCACAGGTTCAGCAACACCCTGAAGTGGCACCTCCCAGCCTACAGTTCTCTCCCACAACCTCAGATAAAGACAGCTCAGGCACCAACCCAAGCCCGTTTCTATGCCCTACTTTAGGTACAAAACAAGAGGAATTGGTCTAGTTGATGCAAACCAGGGATGGTCCCAGGGGCTGGGGGCTGGCAATGCTGCTGCAATTCACCCCAGCGGAGCAATTTTGCTTTCAGCAACTGGTGTAGCATTATGGCTGGGCAGGAAAATGAGGTGTGATGTGTTCTGAAGGGCTGGTGAAGCTGTTTGGCTGAGTCACTCCCAGATGGTTCTCACAGGTACCATTCACAGAAACAGCTCCCTGACGCCCTGGAGTCAGCCACTGGAGCTGATCTCAGCTAATCCCCAAATCCAGCTACACCCAGATACTGGGGCAGTGCATCTTGCCAAGTGCTCGCATCGCTGACTGGTTTCTGCTAGGCTGGATTTAGCTTGGAGAGTCCTTGGCCTTGCTTTTGAGAAGTTTTGTGTGTAAGGATTTCACTCTGAAGCTGGCAAAGAGCTCTCTTGTCACTGCTGGGACATTGGTACATTGATGCCTGAATAGGAATCCAAGCCCAGCCTGGGTACCACACATCCAGCCTCTCTTGGAGCAGACATCAAGAACCCAAACATGCTTTGGAGTTGGCTTTTAACCCCAGGACATTCCTGAGCCAGTGGCTGATGAGGTGCCAGGGCTCAGCACAGGCTGTATGGGAGGGAGGATCATTTCCAACATTGTCTGCATCTGCTCTTGCACTCAATCTACTTGCGCTTTGCGCAGCCTTTTTCCTTTATCCCATAATAAACTGCCAATGAAGTCCAGTACCATTTAAAGAATGTGTCTTATCCCATTTTCCCATAAAGAAAATAAACAACCCCTTCACCCTCTGCCATCAGCCATGAGGAGGCTGGCACGCAGCAGTGACCAGTGCCAGCTGCGCAGGCAGCACAGCTTGCTGCTCTGAGCATCACACCTTCTCCTCTCTTCAAAAGGCATCTAAGAACTGGAGGAAAAGTAATGCAATTTTGACACAGGAGCCTGAATATTTAGCTAGGATCTATACAGCCTATTCCTCTGAAGAAGCTGGTACTGCTATTACTTTAGAACCATTCACTTCTTGCAAGTCCATCGCCCCCCGAGCTCAAAGCTGGGGAGGGGTTTGGAGCACAAACCCTATGAGGAGAGGCTGAAGGAGCTGGGATTGTTTAGCCTGGAGAAGAGGAGGCTCAAAGAAGGCCTTATTGCTGTCTACAACCAACTGAAGGGAGGTTGTAGCCATGAGGGGGTTGATCTCTTCTCCCAGGCAACTAGCACCAGAACAAGAGGACACAGTCTCAAGCTGTGCCAGGGGAGGTTTAGGCTGGATGTTAGGAAGAAGTTCTTCACCGAGAGAGTTGTTGGCCATTGGAATGGGCTGCCCAGGGAGGTAGTGGATTCATCATCACTGGAGGTGTTTAGGAAGAGACTGGATGGGGTGCCTGGTGCCATGGTTTAGTTGATTAGATGGTGTTGGATGATAGGTTGGACTCAATGGTCTCAAAGGTCTTTTCCAACCTGGTCTATTCTATTCTATTCTATTCTATTCTATTCTATTCTATTCTATTCTATTCTATTCTATTCTATTCTATTCTATTCTATTCTATTCTATTCTATTCTATTCTATTCCTCCCTTGCTTGCTTAGCAAGGTATGCAAGTGCAGCCACACCATGAAGAAAAACATACATTCCCATGAAGAAAATTACCTATATTCACTCCACCCAGATCTGTACATGGGCAAAACTGCAGAAGAATAGAGGTGTGAAAGAGAGGCAGCGAGCACATGGGCAAATAAATTCCTTGGCAGTTGCTCATACCATACTCTACTCATTTACATCTTATTTTTAAAACTATATTGTCTCCTAAGTGTGTGAAAGAGGGAGTGTTTCCATTAGAGGAGCTCTGCTCTCAGAGTGTTCTCACATTTACTCACACCTCTGACTCACGAGCTCCCCAAGCATTAGCTGTGCTGATTTAAGCAGTTACCACCTCCCCTGGAGGACCTGCAGGCATCAGACCTCCTTAGCTATAACTGGCAGAGGTGTGAGTCAGAGCTGAACACCACTTGCACATCCCACTACCTTAGGCTGATAATTTGGCCAGGGGCTGATCAGAAGAGGTTGCCAGTCTTGAATGCATTTGGCCCAGAGTTGAGTGTCAATGGCTGGAGAGACTGTGGATGGTGCACAGGGTGGAGCAAGCACACTGGTTCTGTCAGCCCCTCTTCAGGGCTGTGCCAATCCCATGCTGCTCTTCCAGGAGCTGCAGCACTGGAGGATATTTTGGGCCCAGTGTTTAACCTTTGTTTTTCATGTGCTTATTTAAACTACCACAAGCACAATCTTCAGACTGATTGTTTTTTTTAATTTACAAGAAGGAGAAAGTGGTTCCCGTAAATAAATAACTAGGAATAGCTGGTGTGCATTTCCTGGGTAAGGTTGTGAGGGCAAGAGATGGTATTTCAAAGATGATATGAAAAACAGGGTGAAAATAGGGATTGAAAACAATCTGCCTGTGTTGTTTTAACACAGTCTGCAGCTGGTAGATCCTGTCTGCCCAGGGTTGAATGAAGATGAAACCAACCAGCATCAGACTCTGAAACCTTTACTTCTTGCAATGTAAAGTTCCTCCTGCAGTCAGTCCTGGCAAGGCCGAAGGACAACTCATTCTACTCCCACAAACCTGAGGCTTTTCAGCTAGGTGTGTGCATGGGATCAGCTCAAGACCCAGAGCCTGGGGTTGTGCACTCTGGGCCTCCTGCAAGCTCTGCCTGTACCATTCCAGGCACCAGCTTTGGCCAGGAGCATGAGATTGGGGGACAGCCACCCCTGTGCTAACAGTAACACAGTGAGCACCAGACAGGAGATAATGAGGAGTGAATGCAGCCTGGCACATGGACTAAGCTGACTGCCCAAGTTTTTGTGGCTTTCCCAGCTGGCTGCCACAGACAGGACTGTGTTCCTTGGAGTGAGTACCTGTGCAGACAGTACTGGATGACACACTGTGCTCAGCTGGAACCTGTTTGCTCACTGGCCCTGCTCACAGGAGAACACATTTGAGGGCAGAGCCAGAATAGATTAGAATGGAATGGAATGGAATGGAATGGAATGGAATGGAATGGAATGGAATAGAATAGAATAGAATAGAATAGAATAGAATAGAATAGAATAGAATAGAATAGAATAGAATAGAATAGAATAGAATTAACCAGGTTGGAAAAGACCTTTGAGATCATCGAGTCCAACCTATCATCCAACACCATCTAATCAACTAAACCATGGCACCAAGTGCCTCATCCAGTCTCTTCCTAACACCTCCAGGGATGGTGACTCCACCACCTCCCTGGGCAGCACATTCCAATGGCCAATCACTCTCTCTATGAAGAACTTCTTCCTGACATCCAGCCTAAACTTCCCCTGGCACAGCTTGAGACTGTGTCCTCTTGTTCTGGTGCTGGTTACTTGGGAGAAGAGACCAACCTACTCTGGCTACAACCTCCCTTCAGGTAGTTGCAGACAGCAATAAGGCCTTCTTTGAGCCTCCTCTTCTCCAGGCTAAGCAACCCCAGCTCACTCAATCTCTCCTCACAGGGCAGATGATCTGTAGCTGTCCTTCTCTGCAGATGTCTATCTAGCCAGGCTTCCTATTAGCCTGGTTTACACCAGCTTAAATTGGCTAAGAATAATTTAAACTGAAATCTAAACAAGGTTAGAAGGCTCTGGTCTCTGATTCGTGGATTCTTGCACTCCCCACCACAGGAAGCAGAGGTATCCACAGGCAGGGCTGAATGCTCAGCAGCAGGGAGGCTCAGCCAGGCTCAGGCTGCCTGAGCTGCTGCAGTCCCTGTGCCGCTGGACATCACGTCAAGCTGCGGCTAATGCCCAGGTGATGGATTACAGCTGAAAGAGGAGGATTGCCATTGCTGCTGAGCCCCAGGCCAAACAGGAGTGAACTGACAGCGAGGAAAGTTACTCCTTTCATTGCTCCCACACACTCAGCCCAGACTGGAGCTTTGAAAACCCCAGGGCGTGTGGACAAGTCACCACAGCTTGGCAAGTTGCTGCGCATCAGCCAGGTGGGGGCAACCCAGTGTGAAAGCACACGTAGCAAATGGCATGGCCATGGCAGTGAGCATTGGCTTCAGCCTCTGTGAAAGCTTCTTCCCTGGCTGAATTAGACATTGCAGGCATCAATGCAGGCATCAATCCTGTCTGCCACTCTGTGGGCATGTGTTTTTAGAAATTAGTAACTGTTGCCACTGGTAAACTTTCTAGATCCTAGAATCAGAGAATTGTTAGGGTTGGAAGGGACCTCAAGGATCATCCAGTTCCAACCCTCCTGCCATGGGCAGGGACACCTCACACTAGAGCAGCTTGCTCACAGCCACATTGAGCCTGGCCTTAAAAACCTCCAGGGATGAGGATCCTACCACCTCCCTGGGCAACCTGTGCCAGTCTCTCACCACCTTCATAGTGAAGAGCTTCTTGCTGACATCCAATCTGAATCTACCCATTTCTTCTTTTGTCCCGTTCCCCCTAGTCCCATCATTACCTGACAACCTACAAGGTCCCTCCCCAGCTTTCTCGTAGGCCCCCTCAGGATACTGGAAGGCCACAATACGGTCTCCTCAGGGCCTCCTCTTCTGCAGACGGAGCAGCCCCAACTCCCTCAGTGTATGCATGTTTCCATGTGACCACTATTGAGATCCCTGGGAACAGCATCAGCTTAAGAATGGCAGCAGTTTAATGTCACTGATTTGTGAACATGAGCCAGATTTTTTTGTGTTTGTTTAATATTCCACCTGTTCTGGACTCCTCTAATTTCTCTCCCAACAAAGCCATTCTGTAACTGCACCTTTTCAGCTTTCAACCATTTTCCCCTGCGTTCAGCTCCAGTGGAGCTGCAGAATGGCTTTGAGTACCATTTTCTGAGCTGGATCAGCAGTCTGGGAGCTTGCAGCCCAGAACTATAATGTATTTGGGGGCTGCTACCCTAAATGCTCACACCTAGATGCCTTCATTACTTTGTGTGAAGTAATGTGGAAAACAAAGTTTCATGTAGGTCACCTTTCAAAGTGGACTCATGTCCCTAAGAGTTGTTGATGTGTTTGGAAATTCTTCTCTTTGAGTCTTTCCCCTCTCTAGCTGAAGGGAGGTTGTAGACAGGTGGGGGATGGTCTCTTCTCCCAGTCAACCAGCACCAGAACAAGAGGACACAGTCTCAAGCTGCACCAGGGGAGGTTTAGGCTGGATGTTAGGAAGAAGTTCTTCATATAAACAGTGATTGCCCGTTGGAATGTGCTGCCCAGGGAGGTGGTGGAGTCACCATCCCTGGAGGTGTTTAGGAAGAGACTGGATGGGGTGCTTGGTGCCATGGTTTAGTTGATTAGATGGTGTTGGGTGATAGGATGGACTCGATAACCTTGAAGGTCTCTTCCAGCCTGGTTAATTCTATTCTATTCTATTCCATCCCATTCCATCCCATTTCATTCCATTCCATTCCATTCCATTCCATTCCATTCCATTCCATTCCATTCCATTCCATTCCATTCCATTCTATCGAATTCTATTCTATTCCATTCCATTCCATTCCATTCCATTCCATTCCATTCCATTCCATTCCATTGAATTCTATTCTATTCTATTCTATTCTATTCTATTCTATTCTATTCTATTCTATTCTACAGGCTCCTGTTTTTCAGCTGCTATCTTTGCAGCGTGGACCCAGTCTTTCAGCAGACCCTGAGAATGCAGGTTTTCCCCTCTTAATTCTCAGACCTGGCTCCCAGCCACCATGACTACAGCAACAAATGGCACTGGGCGTAGCATGGAGCTTTGAAGTCCAGAATCCCAATGACTTTGTTTTTGCAAAAGGCAGATTTCCTTTTGTGCTGTGAGTGGGTTGCCTGGCGTCTTCCTGCAAGAGCATGCAATGCCCTTCACCCCGCAGGGCTGGACTCTGGGCCATGAAATGGACTTCACCCCTGTAAATCTGGGGGACCCCAGGGCTATTCTTTACCACAGCCAACTCATTCAAATGCACTCTAGAGGCATTTTCCACCTTTTGGATGCAAATCCTTCCTAGTTGTAGCAGTGTCCAAGGGGACTTAGGTGTCTCATTTCTACCCCTGTGTTCCCCCAGGCTATCCTTTCTTTGGATCTTGTTCTTCCACCCTTCCATTAAGCACATTTTTCTGCTCTTCCCTTCTTCCCCACTGTTCTTTACAGTGCTTTTTCCTGAACAGCCCCCCCTCCTGCTCATCACCTTTCCCCTCCACTTGTAACTAGCCCTTGCCAAGCATCTCCCCTCTGCCCTTTCAGATTCTTCCCATGCAGACTGTCCTCCCATCAGTCACCACCTCTGCTAGCAATGTGTAGGCTCTTGCTGTGTCCTCCTGGGTTCACATCAGCCTGGGCTCCCTGGGACTTAGCTGTGATGCTGGGTGCCACAGTGGCTGGAAAAGCACCAGCTGCATTTGCAGTGCTAATTAAGAAGATTTAAAGTCCCAGCAGCATTATGGACCACAGCCTAAATCAACATTTTACATCTGTCTGGCAACAAGGGAAGTGTCTTAAAGTGGGAATTCCTCTATCTTATTAGGAGAGTTCCTGAGAGCCTGGTTTTCTCTCTGTTGGTGCAGATTGGGTCTTTCATTGTCACATGAAGTGGGATGCTAAACACTGCCGTCTGTTCTCATGCCAGAAGCTAAAATGCTCCTTTACATCTCCCTAGTATTTTATAACCAGGCAGCTATACAAGCTCGGGGAACATTGGGCTCAAGGGAGTTGTTTATGTCAATCTAAGCTACTTTGCAAACAAATTATCAGGATTTATTCCCCCCTGCTTGAGCTACCTATGGTTTTGGGGATGTATATGTGATAGAGGGCTTAAGAAGCAGCTCTCCTCTTCGATAATCTCTTTTTTTAGTGCTTCAGTGTGAAAAAAAACAAACGTGGGGGTGGTGGTTGGAATTTGCAGGAAGCAGAGCTCTCCCAAATATTTCTGATTGCCCCTGCCTGTTTTTCTTTAAAACATGCCTTTTGCCCTCTCTTCTCCTTGGGCAGGATCTATAAATAGCCTTGAATGCCTGGCTCCTAGAGTGATGTCCATATCCCAGGGAAGGTGTCTGCAGTTACTGTGTTCAACTTGACCTTTTAAATTAGCTCAGCCATATGAAGGTACAAAAGAACAACAGAAGTTATGTGACTGTTGATGTTTATTCCTGGGGAAATAGGAAGGAGGGGTGTTCATGTTCTTTAATGCTGGTGGAAATGATGCTTTGACATCAGCAAGTGGCAGACAGCTGAATCATAGTTACAGCAATACAAACCAGCCCAGTCCAGGGCACGCACAGCTCTCCCCACCCGCTGTCGGTGCTCTCCAGCCAATATCAGTCTGTTGCTATTCACATAGAACCTGTAGTGCTACTTGGGGAGTCTCCATCTCCTGCCAGTTCTCACCATTTCCAAAATGGACACCATCCTGGCATAAAATGTCTTGAGCTTCTCTTTGGATTTCATCAAAATGGATTTAATCAAAATGAAGTAGCAGTGATAAGTGGGATGACATGGGGCATCTTCCTTTCCCTGCCCATTTTCCAGCAAGCATCTCTCTTCCCATGTGGCACCAGCCCCTAGCCTGGTCCCTCCAGCAGCCTTTTCCCAGCAGAACCTCTTTGCTCTTCCAGTGGAGCAGGGAAAGAGTGAGCACCACAGATTCAGGACCAGCGAGGGCCACCTAAACTACTCACATATCTAATCTCCAAGCAAGAGCATGGCGTTTGCTTTAGGAAAGAATATCTTGGCAGGTAAGAGCTCCCTGCTGTGTTGCCAGTCATTTTCCAAAGCCCATTAGAGTCAATGGAAACTCTCCTGCTGGTTCTGATTGACTTAGTAGGAAGCCTTATTAGGAGGAATTTGACAGTGAATCCTTAATGCTTTGCGTATGTGCCTGACTCTCCAGGCAAGCTCAAGTCCTTTTAAGTACACTATGACTCATACTCTTAAATGATGTACCTTTGCATTTCTGGGACAGAAAAATACATGGAAGGCTGAGGATTGGACTGTAGCACCAGTCCATGTGTCTAAAAACAAACCCAGGAAGGAGCAGTAAATAAATTAGCCTGCTGAAATGGCTTTGACACTGAGCCTCCAAGTACCTGCACAGTATTTCCAATCTGAAATCCCTTATTTCTTCTTTCACTGGCCGCTGCTGCAGCACACATTAACTGTGAGCTGCAGTTAAAGTGCTCAGTGTGCACTTTATGGCCTCGTGAGCCTCTCCTGAAAGTGCAGCTGCGGCAATGAATTAAATTCCTTCAAACTGTCAAGAATTTAGCAAAAGCCTTGGAAGTGGACTGCTAGATCCAGAAAGCTGAAGAGCCAGCTGCTTGTTGACTCCTCCACATCCATCATGGATGTCACAGAAGTGCATCCACATCATAATGTCATTTCTAATCACTCAAGGCATTTACTTGACTCCTGAGCTTGGATTTGGTGTGGTGCATTTGTTCCCTGAAGAATCACCTGGATGTGAGTGGACTGTTGGACTGGCATGAGTGACTTGAACCCACACATACACTAAGTGGATGGCAATCACAAACTAACCTGCTGCTTTTGTGGAATTTTCTGCACCTAAGTGAGGTGTTTGCTGGGCAGTGGGCTGTGAACCAATTCCTGGCTGGTTCCACTAATGACCTGGCAGGCTCCAGCAGTTCGGGATGCTCTCAGGGAAAGCCAGAACCTAGCGTGGTTTGGCTGCAGCAGGATGAGCAGCAGTTAGAAATCATCTGTGTCTGATGGACTTTCTGTTGGCTATTCTTTGGCACACAAAGGTTTTGGGCCAGGCCCCAGATGGCAATGTCAGCTCACAAATTCATCCACGCAATGGGCCCGGGGACTGAAAGAAGTCATGTTTTCAAAATAGAAATTGGAAGAATAAACTTGGGATGCTGTTCCAGCCAGACAAGCTCAGCTTACGCTGGACTCGTTAGGTGAACAAGAAACTCAGCCTCCAGGCTAGCAGCTTGGCTACTTTGATCAATGCTACATTTTAATCTGACATTAAACAACCCAGAAAATGACCATTTTGATATCAGGAGGTTTTCTTTCTGCTGGTTACTGATCTAGCACTAAAGCCATGTGGAAAGATGTTTGCATCCTCTGACCTGGGTTTTACATTATTTGCATCTCAAACAATGTCACTTTGCATCACATCCTAGCTGAGTATTTAGCCCCAAACAGCTGAGTGTGTTTGGGTCAGAGTGTGCTCCATGCCAGTGGCCTAGGGCAGCTGCATGTTGGTGCATGTCTGCCTGCTTTGCATTTGTCTTCTCAAAATAACATTCTCCAAACACTCTCATCTCTTCCTGAAGCTCTCCTTTCATCAGAAGAAAGAATCCTTTCTTCCAGTGTGAGACTCAATTTCTTGCTTCTGCTTTCCCAAGCAAATGGAGTCATGGCTCAGTTCTTCCTCTCAACCTCTGCCCTGGCCTCTCACAGCATTCTGAAGGTTGTCATTCCACCAGATCCTGTATCAAGGTGAGACCAAGGCTCCCTCAACATAGAGTTAGAGCTTAGAAATCACAGCTTGTCTTGTTTTACCTCATGGCTCCACAAAAGAGACCTGGACCTAAGTTGCTTACTGGAGGCTTGGTGGTCAGTACTGAAATGTTATGTGACAGGGCTGTATCATCAGCTGTGCAGAGGAGCAAATGTCCCTGTGAGAGAAAAAGCCAAAGTCACGTTTAGTCATGCCCCTGAGTGTCAAAAGAGCCCTAAAGCCTCAGACCCTGAAATTCTGGTGGGTAAAGAGGTAAAGTAAAAGGCTAGCCAATTCAGGAAAAACTAATACAAACCAAGACTAGAGATTCTGGGTGAGTACAGGGCAGCTGCTCCCCAGATATTCTTGGTGCTGAAGTCCAGGGCAGGAGAACATTTCAGTACTGGACACAGCCTGAACTAAGGAAACCCCATTCTTCAGCCAGGGGCATTTTTTTCCCCCTGCAGAAATCCTGGGGAGCAACCAAGGCCTATTTAAAGCTAGCGGAAGACACCGCTGGCACCAGGCTCTTTGCAGAGCTTCCCAAGCAAAGAAAATTCAGAAAGCCAGGAAAGGACAAAAAATCCCCATCAGATGAAAAGAGCCTCAGATGGGGGCTCACAAGAAGAACACAATGAGGCTCAGTTGCTCAGTAGTGGTCTTCCTTTCCAGTTGCAGGCGCGCAGCCTTCTTTGGTGCCAGGACTCTTCTGTTCCCTATTCATAAAGTGCTGGTTGGAGTCCCAGGACTTGGAGCCATCTGCAGTTGCTCTAAAGTTGTGAATGAGGGCATGTCCTCAGTGACTGACTGCATAAACAGCCCTTTGCCATGAGACTTCTCCTGCAGTTGGACACTATGCTGTGTGCTCCTAAAGCTTTGGGCTACCACGAGCAGGGAGGTGGAGCATAGAAATGGCTGCTGGAAATCTGCTTCCTTCATAAGCTGGCCACAACTCAAAGTGGGCTCAGAATGATGCCAGGGCACCCAGGGCACCCTGTTCCCTTGGACTCTGCAGTACCATCTGCCTCATCTGGCTCCCATTGCCTCTAGATTTCACTTTTAAACTTCTGTTGTGGCACAGCATCCTCTGTCCCTGCCCTGCTGACAAGCCTCGTCACCGGACGAGACGCGGGTCCCCGGCACGTCCCAGCCGGGACCCCTCGACACAATTCCTGTTTTGCAGGGACTGGAGGACAGAGCTGTTTCTGAGCACATCCCGGACGTCAGCAGGGCCACTCAGCTCCCCACTGGCACTGCCACCTCGCTGTGGGAGGAAGGGGAATGGCTACACTGAATCACTGCCCAGAGGGCAAGCCGCCGCTTTTGGCAGAAAGAAGGCAATGGAAAGGGAGTTTCCAAAGTGTTTGCCTTATCCTGAGAATATTTGGGCCACAGAGCTCTGGCTTTAATTACGGGACACAGGGACAAATTGGGTGCCTTGCCGAAAAGTCAATTAACACTCACTAAAAGGCAATGTTATCTTAAAGACCCTTGGGAAATCATTTAGTTTATCCAATATAAAATAATAACACATGGTCTGCCTAGCCACTGCCAGCTCAGGATCCTGCAGCTTTCTACAATCAGCAGCCAGCTCATTACCACAATACCCTCAAGGAGAAGCTAATATTGCCATTTCCCCATTTTCAGATGAGAGTAGTGAGGCAAAGTGAAGGGAAATGACTTGCCTGGTGTTATCAAAGAGCTCTGTCCTAGCTCCCTGGATCTTAGAAAGAGCCCAGGATAAATGAAATGCAACATAAAGGGAGACTCAAGCCTGCAGCTTTCCATTGATTTTTCTGCACACAAGTAACCAGGTGTTGTATTTAAGATGTGCATTTCCACCCACTGCACAAGCATCTGAAGTGGCTGAATGTCTAGTCTGCACCATGTTCTTGTGTTCAGATGATACCATGAGGACACCATTGACTGATGACTGTCATGGGCCCAGCAGACACAACCATCTGCCACTGCGCCTCAACCCTCTGCTCCCTGAACAGACAGCAGCTCTGGGAGTGAATCTGTGCTGAGAAAAGCCAGAAAGACAGGAGCCCCCCAATTGGTATGAAGCTAAATGCCACTGGGGAGGGGGGAAAAAAAAGGAAAACCAACCAAAAAAGAGGAAAAGGGAAAAGAATAACTTGTCATTAAAATAATGGTGATGGGCCATCTGCCTAAAACCAATGCTCAATGGTTCTAGGGGAAGCTGACTTTGAAGTTATTGGCAGGGGAAATTGTGTGGCAGGTTATGTAAGTGCACAGCAAATTACAGTAGAGAAAAGGTGGAAATCCTTAAATAGGCTCCACTCTGGTACTTTCTGAGAATGCAGTGGCGAAGAGACTTGCATGGTAGTGCACTCGGCAGAGGAAGGAAGGTGAAGACCTGCAATCAGGAATACCTAAGTCACTTTTTCACCATGTATTGGGGGGGGGGGGGGGGGGGGGGAGCTCAAAATTTCATAAGCCAGACCAACACATGCCAAGATCTGAAGAGAAACACTGGGCTTCAGAGTGGTAGTTTCATGTACCTGAGCAAATCAAGAAGAATTTCCTCCCTAGACATCCCTTTTATGGCATCCTCCTCACTCTAACGGTGGAGCTGAGCAAGGCACAGGGCTCTGTGTTTAACTGACACTTCTGCTTTTGTGATCTCAGCAGTTTAGGGAGGGGAGAGGGTGCTGGGTGTTTCCACACCTCTTAATGGAGTTTCTAAGGTTACAGGAAAATCCTGGAGAAGTTCCAAAGAGCAGATGAGGTACCTACACCCTTCACAAGGCTTTTTCCCTCAGAAGGATGGGAATATAATCTGCTCCTGGAGACGACAGGGCCAGGACCTTTGATCTATTTTTATCTACTTTTATTACTATTTTATCTACTTTTATTACTATTTTTTCATTTCTTCACTGTGCTGGTTGACCAGTGAAGCTCCATTTCCCAGCTCCTTGAATCCTCATGACATCTCCATCTCTAACATGTGGAGAATGGCGGGAAAGGTTGAGTCTTCCTGTTTACGAGCAAAGAAAAGCCCTTCCTGGCCAACTCCTGTTCCGCCTCCTGGTCAACGCAATTAGCATTCATAATCGTTTTTCCAGGCAGAAATGTAAAGAAAATGTTTTTCCTACTGCTGAAGACATGAAAGGCAGGATACAGAATATGAAAAAATGTTTGGAACTGCTCCACTGCTTCAGACATAAATCATCTGTCTCTACTTACATCACTATGCACAGGGTCAGCTTTTGCCACTGCTTCCAGGTTTCTGCCCTGATCCTATTCATGGTGCAGCCACTTTTGTCTGGGTCTCAGGACATTTACTTTGTTGTCTCACAGGCTGCATCTTTCTGCAGTCAGTAGGACAAAGCTTGTGAAAGGGATGATGATGAATAGGCACAGAAGTCAATTTGGCAAGACCTTCCAGAATTTCCAGAGGTCCCAGACCCCAGCAAACTCTCCTGATACTAGTGCTAGTGTCTGGAACACTTGGTGAAGGCAACCGTCAGCGTGAGCAAGAGGTTCTTCGTGTTCATCCCTGGGCTGCCTCCAGGACTACCTGAAGCCAAACAAACTCCAAAGCTTGAGGCCCAGCACTGCAGAACCTGTGCTTGCAGGCCCAATTTCTGTGTACAAGTGGAGCCTTGTCTGGTGGGCAGCTGCTCACAGATGCACTGGAGGTCTAGGGCTGGACTCCCTCCCAGCACTTGTGCTTGAAAACGTGCCTCTGAATCCTTCTGGGGTTTGTTATCATGGACTGTAAACAGAGCTAATGGATGAAAGCATTAAGTGTTGGTGATGTAACAGGCTGGAGTTATTCTCTAACAGCAAGACCCTGACACGCACGCACACAGAACCTTTATCTCCGAGGTTCACTGCCGTGTAGCTTATCATTTAAAATGCTCCCAAGTGAAACCAACCTCCGATGTGAAAGGTGGCTCTGAAAGGTAGCTCAATACCTTTATAGTTCCTCTCTGGCTGTTCTTTGAAGGTACCCCTTCAGACAGCCCTTATTTACTCCAAGAGGACTGAGCAGAATCCAGATTGCATTTCCCCTCTGGGGAGAGCTGCCCTTGGGCATTTTCCTTCCAACGCAACCAGTGAATTACTTCCAAGAATTTTGCAACTGGCTCAGCCACACATTTTCATTTGTTAGCTATCTGTCTGATGACTAAACAATGCATTAAGGCTCACAGGATCTTTTTATTTATTTTTAAAACAAATTTAATACTGATGAAGGAACAGAGATAGTTCTGATACCAACACGCCCTCCCACACACTCATGCTACAAGAGCCAAGCTGACGGGGAGAACTAGATACTAGCTGATTAGGGACTGGTCAGGATTGAAGCATTCCTTCCCAGGAAAGGGGAGAAAGGCAAGGAACAGAGTTGGGCAGAGATTCAGAGGAGGTAGACTGGCTGTTCCCACTGACACCCCTGGGACAGGAAAGAGAAGAAACCACTGTTGATGGAGGGAAGGGTTACTGTGTGATGTGCACACATCCCCCCACCACTGCTGGGCAGCAGCTGCCAGTTTGTTTTTCTATAGCCCTGTTCTAGGCAGGGCAGCAGCCAGGGCTCTTTTTCTCTCCTAGGAAGCTGCTGAACAAGGTCTCTACTTTCCTGTGCCTCTGGCCAGAGTTGCAAATGCTCACAGAGGACACTGATGCTCAGTGGAGCACCTCTGTGGTTTCCCACCCTGTATGCAGTGTGTTTTGAGGCAGTCCCTGCTAGAGGAACATGTGTTGTTTTCCACCTCACTCAATACACCGTCTTCAGCATTCATTTCTATGCAGCTGACTGGGCAAACCTGACTGCAGACTATAAAGCAAGGTGAGCCCCAAGCGATGAAGCTGCATGGATGGGTTTGCTTAGAGTTCTCAGATGTTGTGGCTTTGGGTTTTAGAGAGTGGGACTCTGCATATGTCCAGGCCTTGCCATGACCTGTTTTTGTAAGGTCTGCCTGAGAAAGGACTCGTTGCACTTTTAGGAGGACAGGGAGAAGACAGCAGGGCAGAGGTGGTGGTGCAGGTGAGGGAAGAGAAGACTGAATAATGCTTTCCTTCACACGTTTAGACCTGAAGAGCCCTGAAGTAACAGGATAAACTGCAGGAGCTTGCTGATAGAACCTTTGACCTTTTCCTCAGGAGTATATAAAGGGAAAAGCAAATGTGTACAAGGAATAGCTGTCAGAGAAGTACTAAACAGTGATGGACTCTTGAAGAATTTTGGGCTGAGGGCAGAGAGCCACATCTACCCCTTAGAGGACTGCATCCAAAATCATGAAACCAATAAAGAAAAAACCCACTCATTTATGAAGGCAGATTAAGGACTGATTCCCCCACATTGCTGGTGATGTGAGAGCAGAGTGTACTGAGTCCTGTAGATCACGCAGATAAGCAACAGGCTGTTAAGGTGTCATCACAATATCCACACAAACACAGCATTTCATATTGGCAACAGAAAGAGTTTTAAAATCCAATTTTTGGCTGGAAATGAATCTTTGGGGAACAATAACAAACCTTTAAAATATTTGCTTTGGTTCTCATGAAACAGGGGGAGTGTTAGCCCTGGCTTGAGATGTCCATGATTATGTTCAGGCTCTCCAGGCCACCTCCTCTGCTCTGCCCAGCTGTGATAATTCTCTACACAGACCAGAAGACAGAGTAGAGCCCTGCTCAGCTCCCTTCCAGCACTTGCTGCAGCAGCTCTCCATGTCCAGACTGGATGTCCCCTTGAAAAGGGAGAGATTTTCCTGTTGTGCTGCACAGGGATTAAACATGGTCCACATGGACTGAGCTGAAACTCCAGTTCACCTGTGAGCCAAAGGAACTTCCACCCTTGAAACACACAAAGATGCCACCATCTCAACAAGAGCCCTCCAATGTTTGGCAGCTGTACATTTTTAAACATGCAAGGTTACATGATTGCCAACTAATGAGAGAAATCAGTCAGGCTGCCTTCATAACAACACTGTGAGTGAAGAAATTCATTCTTAATTGCTAGGAAAAATATTGCATGTATGGGAAGTGATTTCTCTATGCAAATGCTACAGCTAGCTGCTGCTGGGGAAAATTTATGCCCATAGTTGATTGCAGGCATAAAATCTGAGCTTCTTTTATACATTTCAGGTTACAAAGTAGATAAATACACAGATAGAAGACTTGTCCCAGTGACAGGAAAACAGGCTGGCAAACTGGCTTTACAGACCAGCAGTCAGCTAGGATCGTTGGTGATTTCATTTTCCAGGAGGCTGGCCACTGGCAACCAGAAGCACTGAAATGCCAAGACTAATTAAAAACCTGGTTTCCTCCAATAGCTCACATTATACTTGCTGAGGCATGTTTCTTGCCATGTGAATGTCTCATCAGGTTGAGCTAAAGCCAAAAGTGATTTGCTGGCTGCCTCGGTTTCAAAAAGTGCTTATGGCAAACATTTTATCTTAGCTAAGGCACTGAAGTTTTTAAATGCTTCAAGACTTCTCTAACATCCAAGGATTGACCAGGGAAGGGTTGGGGTTTATTTGGGCAGGAGGTTATTAACTTTAAAAATCCTTAGGCAAGTTCTTCAGTGTCACCTATCCTAGAGACTCATAGAATGGTTTGGGTTGGAAGGGACATTAAATATCATCAGTGGAGCAAAATTAGAAATGGGTAAATTCAGATTGGATGTCAGGAAGAAGTTCTTCACCATAAGGGTGGTGAGACACTGCAACAGGTTGCCCAGGGAGGTGGTGGAAGCCTCATCCCTGGAAGCTTTTAAGGCCAGGCTGGATGTGGCTGTGAGCAACCTGATCTAGTGTGAGGTGTCCCTTCCCATGGCAAGGTTTTGGAGCTGGCTGAGCCTTGAGGTCCCTTCCAACCCTGACTATTCTATGATTCTATGATCTAGTTACAACCCCTCTGCCATGGACATGGACACCTTCCACTAGACCAGGTTGCTCAGGTTGATGCTTCATTCAGTGGGTTCCAGTTCTGGCCAGGATCTCCCAAGTCCTTTAACACATATAAGAATGTATGAGCAGCATTAAGCCTTGATTTACTACTACACACTGCTGTATTTGTTTACATGATGCCCTGGAAATGTCCATTTCCTACTGTGTCATAGCCTCTGTGTTTCCTCATTATATTCCCTCAGTCATCCTCTGAGCAGCAGGGAAAATCTTAAATAACATCACCAGCTGCAAGAAACCAAGTTGGACGTTACAGCTGGGGGACAAATGTTCAGAAACCTCCTTTGTCCTGCAGGCCATAGCTTCAGAGAGAATATAATTGGTTTTTGCATGGGTACAAGTCACAAGCACATCCTTTTAAATGGTTTTGAAGCCTCAGTGATTAGTAACAGATTATAGAATATCTCTCCCAAGAGCCCGTGCTGCATATCTCCGTCAGGCACAAATGGGCTTGAATTACATGCAGGCGGGAGGCATTAATTAGTGATTTACACCCTGCTTCTCCCGGGCACAGCCTGATTGCTATGCTCCTGGGAATCAGAACAGAAGGATGGGGAGAAAGCCTGGCTTGCTGGAGCCCTGCCACTGCTCCGTTAGCGCTGTGGGGTAGCTGCAGCAGGGCCCTCCGCCACCACTGAAGCGCCTTCTGTGTCACTCCGGGAGCAATGCCTGCCTCTCTTCACAGGGTGTCCTCTCTTGAGGACAACTGTTGAGGCAACTTGCCCCCTGCCCTTTCAAGGTGAGAGGCCTTGAGCACAAGCCCTATGAGGAGAGGCTGAGGGAGCTGGGATTGTTTAGCCTGGAGAAGAGGAGGCTCAGGGGTGACCTTATTGCCCTCTACAACTACCTGAAGGGTGGTTGTAGCCAGGAAGGGGTTGGTCTCTTCTCCCAGGCAACCAGCACCACAGTCTCAAGCTGCGTCAGGGGAGGTTTAGGCTCGAGGTGAGGAGAAAGTTCTTCACTGAGAGAGTCATTCATCATTGGAATGTGCTGCCCAGGGAGGTGGTGGAGTCACCATCCCTGGAGGTTGTTCAAGAGGAGACTGGATGTGGCACTTGGTGCCATGGTCTAGTCATGAGGTCTGTGGTGACAGGTTGGACTCGATGATCCTCGAGGTCTCTTCCAACCTTGGTGATACTGTGATACTGTGATTTCTGGATAGCTCTGCAAACAGCTGAAGTGCCATTAACAAACCTTTAAGGCAGGAAGGCCATACTGGGGTCACTAGCAATTTTCCTGCTTAGGGTAACACACTCATAGGATGGAACTGAGGCTGGTGCAAGTTACTGGAGGGCATTAAGTGATTCCCTAAACCTAAAGGCTCACCCACTGGCTTTGCCAGGCATTCTCCATCAGTCAGACATGGAACCATAGATTAGATGGTGTTGGGTGATAGGTTGGATCTCAAAGGTCTTTTGCAACCTGGTCTATTCTATTCTATTCTATTCTATTCTATTCTATTCTATTCTATTCTATTCTATTCTATTCTATTCTATTCTATTCTATTCTATTCTATTCTATTCTATTCTATTCTACTCAGGTCTGCAAAGACCCATAAGATCACTGAGTCCAACATTCAGGTGTACAACATTTTGTTGCTGCCTGAAACGTGCAATAAAAGTTCTCTGACTTGCACTGCTCTCCCCTGGTGTGGGATGTGAGAAGCTGTGAGGGCTCCCAAGATCATTGCAGGTGGCAGCAGGAAGAACCAGATGTGGACACTGTGCAGCCACCCCTTCCTCCTCAGCAGCCATGAACTGTAGATTTCTCTTTTAAAATACGGTTTTCTGGATGAAGAAGATAGTCTTGGTGAGAAACTCTAGTGGAGATTACACTGTGACTGCCCCAGTGATCTACATCAGCAGTTTATGCACAGGGAAGAGCCTGCAGCACAGTGCTGTTTGCTCAGTTTTACATTTTCCTTGCTTTGGTTACCTCAGGAATGGCAGCAGTATTTTGCCATGTGTTTTTCCACTTAACTGAGCACCCCTCACTGTGATTTTTCCCTTGCAGTTAATGGCAGACCATGGTCATATCTCAACTTAAGTCTCTCTTTTAAATGCTGTGTTAGTGCCTCACCAGCTGCCATGCGAATCTGGGTGTAGGCAGATCCAGGTGGCCCAGGCCACAGCTTCTCACAGCCCATTTTGAACCACCAGTGATGCTTGAGGATGCTTTCCCCAACCATTAATGTATAGAAGGCCATCCATTCCATTGCCTCCTCTCTCTTTCCTCATGCTTTGCTCTTGCTTCTCTCTGCTTCCTCCAGGTTCTACAAACCAGCCAACTATAACACCACTGATCTACAATGTACATTTACAATTTACAACACACTTACTGCTTTCAGTTTATCACTTCCATCCTCACTGAATGCAGAATAAACCAAACTTCCCCCAAGCAAGGCTGCTTCAGAAGAGTGGTTCACACTTCCCCTCCATGCAGCAGCCTGGTGAGATTTACTAACCCTGACTGTATGCAGAGAAAATCAAGTTCCCAAAATGCTTTTCCCTCCAGACATGTGATCCTTTCCTGGCTCACAGTTTTTCCTCATCCCCCACAGCCACAAACAATTTCTCTCCAAGCTTCACAAACATTTATTCAAACATCTGGCTTGAGACATCCACATGTTAAACAGTATCTTCCACCATTTACCTTTCCCCTCTGTTTCCTCACTTGTGCTGAGCATTGAGGCTGCTTGTGCAAGTGTTCAGTGTGTGTATTCTCATGGCTGGAGGATGTAGGGAACTATACAGGTCTGCAAATTAGTCACTGCTCCAGCAGCTGTTAACCTTTACAGGAGGATGGAGTGCTTGCCAGAAGGTGATGAAAAAGTGTGCTGAACCACATCTGACTTGTAGTGGTGCTGAAAACAAATTGCCCTGAGTTAGGAACTGCATTCTCCAGCCCAATGCTTGCTCTTTTTCAAAGAGCAATTGAGAGAAGTGGGAGGAGCTGGAGAAATAAAGGTGTGAAGCCCTGAGAAATTAATTACTCATTATATTAAAAGCCCTACAGCTAGATTCAAAAACCTTTGGAATCTTTATCAGAGTCCTCTCTCCTCCAGAGGAGCAAACCCAGTTCCCCCAGGAGATGCAAGCACTTACAGGAGACTCCAGTGCAGGAAGGCGGCAGGCGGGGCTGACTAAGCCACTCGCTCTGCCTGGCATCAGGCCCATGTCCTTGTCCAGCAATCACATTCAATCTAAACACAGTTTATTGAGCACAAAATCCTCTTGGAAAACAGAAAAAAAAACCAAAACAGTGGGAGATCAGATCCAGCAGAAAGCCAGGGCAAATGCTGGTTTCTAAATGGCACAGATGTGTTGCTGCCCTGGCTTTGCCCACCCTGGCTGCCCATAGGCAGGAATGGGAGATAGAGATGGCAATACCGCTCTGCTGCCTTGGCATTCCCACTGGGAGAGGAAATAAAACCCAGCTGCACTTGAATGCTGTCCTGTCCAGCTCCATAAAGGACTGGGAATAGGTTTTGATGGCTAATTGTGGGAAGAAGTTGTTTTCAACTGGCTTTGGAAGGCTATGGGGAAGATTTGCCTCTGCTCAAATTAGAGAAGGCTATCTTTTGTCTTTGATTCTGGGGGTAATGTAAACACCTTATAACTGAAGGAGAGAAACTAGGCAGAATTTGGTTGGATGTGTTAAAATATTGTTTAGTTATTTTGACCTATTGTATGCCTTAATTACATGCATGCCGGTAGAAAATGACCAGTTGAGATGTGACACCTGTGCCCCAGCTAATACAATTTTAAACGTACTAATCCACTTGAAGTCATGCTGCCATCTCTATTTAGAATATTTTTATTTTATTTATTTAGAATAGAATTAACCAGGTTGGAAGAGACCTTTGAGACCATTGAGTCCAACCTATCATCCAACACCATCTAATCAACTAAACCATGGCACCAAGCACCCCATCCAGTCTCCTCCTAAACACCTCCAGTGATGGTGACTCCACCACCTCCCTGGGCAGCCCATTCCAATGGGCAATCACTCTTTCTGTGAAGAATTTCTTCCTAACATCCAGCCTAAACCTCCCCTGGTGCAGCTTGAGACTCTGTCCTCTCGTTCTGGTGCTGGTTGCCTGGGAGAAGAGACCAACACCCACCTGGCTATAACCCCCCTTCAGGTAGTTGTAGAGAGCAATAAGGTCTCCCCTGAGCCTCCTCTTCTCCAGGCTAAGCAACCCCAGCTCCCTCAGCCTCTCCCCACAGGGCTTGTGTTCCAAACCCCTCCCCAGCTCTGTGGCCCTTCTCTGGACTCGTTCCAGCAAGTCAACATCCTTCCTAAACTGAGGGGCCCAGAACTGGACACTGTACTCAAGGTGTGGCCTAACCAGTGTTGAGTACAGGGGCAGAATGAGCTCCCTCCTCCTGCTGGCCACACTATTCCTGATACAGGCCAGGATGCCGTTTGCCCTCTTGGCCACTCTAAATCCACTTGTGAGCCTCTTGCTGTGTTCAGGAGTGGGAAGTCATTGTATTTGACATGTTACTATTGGCACAATGGAGGTGCCCCATTTACTGGTTCAAGTTGCAGTAAATCACTTCTTACTGCCCCAAACCCCATGTTATGCTACTCTCAGCAATCAGTCCATAGCACCCCAAGTTCAGCTCACAGAAGGGATCCTATTCACTTGAATCCAAACTAAAAACGAGGAGGGGGGGCTGGGCTTTTTTTGGGTTTGCTTTCTTTTAGAAGCATAGCACTACTCTTTCAAAGGAAAAGTTGGAGGAGGTAAGTCTGAAATCTCCTAGACTCATTTCTGCTGCACTCCCTGCTGGCTATTTCAAAGGTGGCCCCTTATAAAACAGCCTTTAGTTTTCTCTCAGAGGCCCAGATTTACCAGGTGTTGGGTTGTACAAGTTAATGTTGTCCCTTAAAAGTAAGTCGGTAGGATCGACACTTACCCTCTCCAAATGATAAGAGAGCATTTCCTGCTCACCAGAACAACCTCAACAATATAAATATAAGCTCCTCCCATGCTAGTGCCAGGGTTTGAATCCCACATCACACATTTCATCTGCCTCCATGTGCCTCCATCATTCCTTAATGTCCTTTACAGGGACTGGGAGTTCTGGGCACTGATTTCACCTTGCACACCATGCTCCCCTGAAGCAGGAGCAGGTTGCCTGGCCAGGAGCAGTCCATGTCAGCATGTCCTGACCCACCAGGCAGAGAGAGGTGTCAGCTGCTTCCATCCTGCTCCAAAAACCTTGTATATTTTTTTATATTATTTTTTTTTGTTGCTGCTCCCCTTCACAAATTCCTTTTCAGTCAAAGTTTCCAAAGTAAGGCAAACAGACCATGCACTGGGATGTCTTCCAACGCAAAGATGAGACATGTTGCTTTTCTTTAACCAGTTTGTTTAAGATATAGAAGCCAGTTCCACTGTGGGACTGGGCCCAGCTAGGCAAGCAGGCCAAGTTCCCTTCCCCTCATAAATCATGGATTAACTTGTAAGACTTGTTTCTGAAGCACTGCTGCAAAAAACCATTAGCCCAGGGACACACTTCTCTCTCCCAGCACTTCACCTTCAAGCAATGGCCACTCCACTCACCTGCAGACTCATTGAGGATCCCCTGTTGTGGCCAAGCAGGCACAAGGATTGCACCTGCTCCCTGGGGTTTCAGCATCTTAAATGAAAAAGCCTCCAGCTAAAACAGAAGCTGGAGGTACTGCCAAGTCTCCAAAATGCTCCTGTGCCATATATCACATGGAAGTTTGCTTCCAGCCTCACTCCAGCCGCCTGGTCTCCCTCAGGGCTAGAGGAGTGACCCTTCCTGCTCTGAAAGGAGTTAGAGAAACTCCTGTATCCCATAGTAAAGGAAGGTGCAAAGTTTCTTCCCCTTCAATGCAAGACTATGCCATGCACAACCTTATGGTATGGATCTGGACAGCGTGCATGTAGCCCTAACACTGTGAGCTGCAGTACAGGGAAGAGGCATGCTGGTCTTGTCTGTTGTCAGATGAAATACGCTTAAGCATCACCCAGCTGACAACACTGAAGTATCAAAAAGGTCCTGGCCTTTCCCTGGTTTTGAATCTCTCCCTTCCTCTTGCAGGTGAAGGCCTCCAAACTGTCACCATCCATGTCATCCGCTCTTGAGTCTCTGGATATGCAACACTCCAGGGAAAGTTATTTTTAGCCTCATTTTCAACAGATGATGGAAACTTTCTGTTGTTTGCACAAACATAAAGTCATTCTGGCCAATGCCCAAACACTTCTGGCTTCTTTTGAAGTGTATTCTCATCACCAGCCCCCATAGCTTTAGTATCTCTTTTAACTGTCTGCTCCAATCGGTCAGCAGTGAGGGACAGCATTTCACTGCTGCTGCTGGTTAGAAACTGAAAGTGCATGAGGAATCTCAATGCTCTGCTGAGAAAGTGCAGGACAGAAAGTGGGAGGACAGAAATGTCTTTGAAGGTCAGGGCTCAAGAACTGTGAAGGATGTTCACTCCCTGCATGCACCTTCTTAAAAGAAGATGCAGATGATGGGGCCAGGGGAGAAGCTCTGCAACAATCCAGAGAAACTGGGCAACCAACACCCTCAGCCCTGCAACAAACAAGTCAGGCATGTACAATGTCATGCAAGGAGTTTTTGCCACCCTGAACGTAGTGGTCCTTGTTCTTTTTGCTTTTAAGACTGTTTATTTCCAAGGGTTTTGCTGTAGAAGTCCATTTAAGATAGGCTCATTGAGAAACTACTCTGGAGTATTTCTTCACACCGATAAGACAGAGCATTTGGCTCCAAGCCTAACACCACAGTAGTTGTGAATTAATTCAGTGATAATCTTTATTGGTCTGTGGCACAGACAGCAATAAACCTCCACCAAGAGTAGATTAATAACTGGACTGATGGTGAGGCATTAAATCAATCTCAAAAAGCTGTGCCTTCCACGTGTCCTACCCTGCAGCAAGGGCCTGCAGGGCCTGGGCAATGAACCTGCAGAAGAGGAGAGCTGAGGTGGGAATGTGGGAAGAGAAGCAGCACTTGTATAGATTGTTTAGGGCAGAGGTCCATCCTCCTGTGTACACAGGGGTTGGAGTCTCAATTCACATGGACCAGTAACTAGAGTCACAGAATCCTGGAATGGTTTGGGTTGGAAGGGAGATTAAAGATATCTAGTTCCACCACCCCACCATGGGCAGGGATACTTTCCACTGGACCTGGTTGCTCAAGGCCCTGGCAAACCTGCCCTTGAACACCATTAGGGAGGGAGTAGCCATAACCCCCTGGGCAACCTGTTCCAGTGTCTCACCACCCTCACTGGAAAGAATTTCTTCCCAATACCCAGTCTAAATCTCTCCTCTTCCAGCTTAAAGCCATTCCCCCTCGTTCCATCACTACAAAGCCTTGTGAAAAGTCCCTGCCCAGCTTGCCTGTAGGCCCCCTTCAATTGCTGGAATGGCCTTTGTAATGCCATGTGTTGATGATGGGTCTCCTGGGACCTCTTTATGACTTAGAAACATTTACAGTGGAAGAAACCATATTGCTCTCTATTGCTTCCCTTCAGGGAGCTGGGGTTGCTTAGCCTGGAGAAGAGGAGGCTCAGGGGAGACCTTATTGCTCTCTACAACACCCTGAAGGGAGGTTGTAGCCAGGTGGGGGTTGGTCTCTTCTCCCAGGCAACCAGCACCAGAACAAGAGGACACAGTCTCAAGCTGCACCAAGGGAGGTTTAGGCTGGATGTTAGGAAGAAGTTCTTCATAGAAAGAGTGATTGGCCATTGGAATGTGCTGCCCAGGGAGGTGGTGGAGTCACCATCCCTGGAGGTGTTTAGGAGGAGACTGGATGGGGTGCTTGGTGCCCTGGTTTAGTTGATTAGATGGTGTTGGATGATAGGTTGGACTTGATGATCTCAAAGGTCTCTTCCAACCTGGTTAATTCTATTCTATTCTATTCTATTCTATTCTATTCTATTCTATTCTATTCTATTCTATTCTATTCTATTCTATTCTATTCTATTCTATTCTATTCTATTCTATTCTATTCCATTCCATTCCATTCCATTCCATTCCATTCCATTCCATGCTATGCTATGCTATGCTATGCTATTCTACTCTATTTTCATTTCATTTTAGAACAAAACATAGTATTAACCTGACAACATTAAAAACACCTTCTGACAGTCATGCGCAGGACCAGAATGGTTGCAGCCATGCAGTAGTGGATTATGCTGAAAGAATGATGCGGATTTTAGTTTCCTTCTCCCTGATAATCTTTTCCTAAAGAAAACACCACTTTGTTCAGCTTGTAGCCAGCTTAATTTGTCAGGCATGGGGTGGTCAGATGGAGGCTGCATAAATGTTTCACTATTCCACCTCCTTTTGTTAATGTTGACAACGGTTGCCATCAATAAGGCAATATTTGCTAACCATTACTCTCCAGGTGCTCCTGGAGATAACACAGTTCATTTCTATATATACACTGGAAAAGAACTGGGCTATTTCCAGGCACAACCATGTGGGCTCTGCCTGGCAGATGCTAATTTCATTATTTTTTAAGTAATACTTGCTGTACAGCAAATATCAAAACATTCATGGATAATTGAAGGCCTTCAATTATTTGGGCCACACATACATAGATATTTAGTCAACCCACTGTTCACATAAAAATATCATTATCTGCCACTTTAACAGTGGGTTCCTAAAGGTTTTGTGGTGAATGGTGCCACAGTCAGCTGGCAGCCAGTCACCAGTGGCATCCCCCAGGGATCAGTGCTGGGCCCCATCCTCTTTAACATCTTCATTGATGATCTGGATGAGGTGGTTGAGTCAGTCATCAGCAAGTTTGCAGATGACACCAAGTTAGGAGCAGATGTTAGTCAGTTAGAGGGTAGAAAGGCTCTGCAGAGGGACCTCAAGTGACTGGACAGATGGGCAGAGTCCAATGGAATGGCGTTTAAGAAGTCCAAGTGCTGGGTGCTGCACTTTGGCCACGGCAACCCCATGCAGAGGTACAGGCTGGGGTCAGAGTGGCTGGAGAGCTGCCAAACAGAGAGGGACCTGGGGGTACTGATTGACAGCCACCTAAACATGAGCCAGCAGTGTGCCCAGGTGGCCAAGAAGGCCAATGGCATCCTGGTCTGCATTAAGAATAGTGTGGCCAGAAGGAGCAGGGAGGTCATTGTGCCCGTGTACTCTACATTGGTTAGGCCACACCTTGAGTACTGTGTCAGTTTGAGAAGGACATTGAGACACTTGAATGTGTCCAGAGAAGGGCAACGAGGCTGGGGAGAGGCCTTGAGCACAAGCCCTGTGAGGAGAGGCTGAGGGAGCTGGGATTGTTTAGCCTGGAGAAGAGGAGGCTCAGGGGTGACCTCATTGCCCTCTACAACTACATGAAGTGTGGTTGTAGCCAGGAAGGGGTTGGTCTCTTCTCCCAGGCAACCAGCACCAGAACAAGGGGACACAGTCTCAAGCTGTGCCAGGGGAAGTTTAGACTTGAGGTGAGGAGAAAGTTCTTCACCAAGTGAGTCATTTGTCATTGGAATGGGCTGCCCAGGGAGGTGGTGGAGTCACCATCCCTGGAGGTGTTCAAGAAGAGATTGGACGTGGCACTTGGTGCCATGGTCTAGTCATGAGGTCTGTAGTGACAGGTTGGTCTTGATGATCCTCAAGGTCTCTTCCAACCTTAGTTATACTGTGATACTGTGATACTGTTTATGTCTTTCTATCAGACCTTCTAGTATTGAGTTTCATAGAATCATAGAATCAGTCCAGGTTGGAAGGGAACACAAGGATCATCTAGTTCCAACCCCCCTGCCATGGGCAGGGACACCCCACACTAGATCAGGCTGGCCAGAGCCTCCTCCAGCCTGCTCTTAAACACCTCCAGGGATGGAGCCTCAACCACCTCCCTGAACAACCCATTGCAGGCCTTCACCACTCTCATGGTGAAGAACCTCCTCCTCACATCCAGTCTGAGTTTTCTTGGGTAGGATTGTTTTCCAAACTTTGATCTTATCTTTAGTAAACATTTAATAGCTACTCAAGCAAATCTGTGTCTCCAGTTTAGTACAAACCCACAAACACTGCCTTCCTTATAAAATAAAATAGAAGAATGGATTTGATACAATCCCTTATCTCAAATCCAGGGCTTCAAGTTAGACTTCAGTAAGCTCATTATAAGTGAAGTCCTGATCCTTTTTGCACAGTGCTCCAAAAGGTTCCCTAGGCTATTCCCTGCTGAATGAGTTTAAACTTTATATTGTTAGAAAGTTCCATATGTTCCAGTTAAGATTGCTCTGTAATTTTTATAGCCTAGAAAAATTCCCAGATCAGTTTTCCACCATTTTATTTATAAGACTCCTATGAGCTCTACTCAGTAGATGCTAAGCTCATAAAAATTCCTCTTGCCTGCAGAAAAGAGATTTGTGGGCACTACCTACATTTAACTCCTCAGATTGCTCCTGGCTGATGGATACTTTTTTCTTACCAAGTGATGGCAAAGGTTTCCATGCCTGGGTGTGCAGGAGCTGTTCCACCTGCACTAACCATCACTCACTTCCCACACTGGATCAACAGCCCAGCTTTGCTTCTGTGTCAATAACAGCAGTCATTAGCAATTCCCCAGCGTGGTGCTAAATGGCATTCTTTGACTCTCAGGTCAGCCAATTTGCTGAGGGATGGCCATGAAAGAGCATTTTCTTGGCAAAAGTTTATGCACCTCTGGAGGAGACTGGAAATGCAGAATCATCTCTCCCTGCTATGGTGAGCGGAAAGGGATATTGAGTCATAGCCGCAGGAGTGGGAGACAGATGTCTGCTGCTGGACACAGAAATGTGAATCCAGTCTGACCTGAGTAACAATTACTGTGCAAAGTCAGTTTTCAGTGAAAAGCATCATTAACCAAGCAAGAAATCAGGCATTTATTCCTTTATCAGGAAATAAATGATCATTTGCATAGTTTAATGGCTGCAGAAACCCAGAGTTCTGCTCCTGTTTCAGGCTGAAACCTGATCTGCACTGCCGATGCTGAAGTCCTGGACAGCAGTTCCTGAGATGTATTTATCCCTGGGAAATAGGGCTCAGATTCAGAGAGGTTCCTTAGAGAGTCTGGCTAATCACCCAAAATAGCTCTGCAGTAAAAGCACGTTGGTAAAGTAGCTGATGTCCTCCTGCTTAGAAGTGCTGTCAGCTCAGCCTAACCACATGAGACCCTTTTCTGATGAGGTGAGCAGAGCTGCTGCATAGGAGAGAGATCCCTAGGGAAACCCTGACAGTATGTGAACACTTAGCTCTAGTGGGAGAGGGATCTTTACCATGTCATGTCTGCATACCTCCTGCTGTGCCTCTGTGTGGCAAAAGAAGCACTTTCTGCCTCTTCCTCTGGCCTTCAGAGCTGGATTTGTTTGCCTGGGTCAGCCCAGGCTTGCCCAGCTTCATGGATAGACATGAGAGGGAAGAATTTTGACTGGAAGGAGCAGCAATATTGCTATCACTGAAGGCATTTTAACTCAAACCATTCCAAGTCAAACTGTAATCACTGACTTGCTTTGCAGGGTGCTGGGTAGTAGAGAAATCTTCAGTTTCTCTGTCTCGTGTGCAGGGCTGGACAAGACAACCTCCAGAAGTCCCTTCAAACCTCAGTTGTTGTATCTTTCAGACCAACCCAGAGCAGTGACTGCAGCAAACTAGTTTTAGGGTAATCCATTTGTGCAAAAGAATAATTTACTGCATTAATTCCTTATCATTCAATCATCACCCAGGTGTCAGCTGCCTTTTCTCTCCATTCTCCTAATAAAAAACCCAAAGGGAGCTGAGACTTTTCTCCCTGCAGTGAAGTGCTGCTGCTTCTTCTCCAAATGTTCCTGCTTTGATTGAGACTATTAACTGATGGAAAACACTCTTAATGTGGTGGCATTCTTCACTGTCCTGGCATGTAATGAGAGAGAACTGTGGGAGCAGAGGAAGAGCTATCTCCCTATTTAGTCTGTACTAGTGCAATGAAAGAAAAATCTCAAAGGAGCCTCAGCACCTCTTCCTTTTCTGCCCAGACAAAAGCACTTCAGAGGTGATACCTGCTATGCAAGTGAGTACCTTCACCTGTTAGAAATGTTTATATTTGTACTAAAATTTGAGGAATATCAGGCTCAGAATATTCTAATTCATAGAATCATAGAATCAATAAGGTTGGAAAAGACCTCAAGGATCATCAAGTCCAACCTGTCACCACAGACCTCATGACTACTAGACCATGGCACCAAATGCCATGTCCAATCCCCTTGAACACCTCCAGGGATGGTGACTCCACCACCTCCCTGGGCAGCACATTCCAATGGCTAACAACTCTCTCAGTGAAGAACTTTCTCCTCACCTCCAGCCTAAACTTCCTCTGGCACAGCTTGAGGCTGTGTCTCCTTGTTCTGGTGCTGGCTGCCTGGGAGAAGAGACCAACCCCCACCTGGCTACAACCTCCCTTCAGGTGGTTATAGACAGCAAATTGAAACAACAGAGACAATTCCTTGCTTCTGGTAGCCTCATTGCTAGCCACTGGCTTGTGTCCAGGCTTGTGTCCAGGCTAGGTTTTAATTCCAACAACAAAACATGAATCTAACAGAGGTACCTACACTTGAGGGTCATTAGTATGCCTGGAGCATAGGGGAAATGTGAATTTTCTTTCCCCAGCAAAGCTATCACATGAATTAATGTTCCTTCTCTGTTTCCCCTATGCAGCAATTTCACACTTGAGGGATAAAGCTTCCCTGATGCTAGGGAGCTTTCCCCACTCCAGAGCCCAGGAGGCTGCTGAATTTATGGCAAATCAGTGCCCCAGTAAAGCTGACAACTGATAGCAAATGGACCTGGTACTGTGGGACAGTCTGTGCCAGCATCTCCCTTTTCCCTCTGTGGACAGCCTACTGCCGGCCGCTCTCCAGCCTCCGAGGCTGTGCTGTGTTGTCACTAACCAGCTCAGTTTCTCAGCTAAACACAACAAATAGAGGCACAGCTCTGAGACAGAGGCTCACAGGAAGCAATCACAACACCCAAAAACTTTTTGAGGATGCTCAGAGATACCAGTCTAGAAGTAAAAAAGACAGCTATAATCTAGCTCTAAAGGCTGGAGCTCCTGGATGTGCATTGCCTTTGCAAACAGGGTCGAATTATACACTGCCCACCAGCTCTGGCATAAAACCTGGGACAGGCCCCTCACCTGCTCTGGATGTGGAGGGGAGAAGTGTAAGGGAGAAGTGGTTTCTGTCTCTTTCATGCTGCCTTTTCCCAGGCTGTAGCAGGACACAAGGAAAGGACTCAACATTTTCAGCACTGGCCCATGAGAAACCTTGGCTCCTTGGCACCAGCTCATTTCTATGTATTAATCCACTCCCATTAAATTCTAATTTAAGGGAGTTGCATGGTATCTTCCCTGTGACTACAGGAGATACTCTCAGAGTTCAAGCTAGCAGCCCTTTTCCCAAAGCTTGTAATTCACATGGGCATTGCCACCTTCCCCAGACATGCAGAAAGATTTCACCCAGAGCTTTTCCCCAGCAAATCTCAACTCACTTTTCAAAGGAGATGAGGTTCATTATCCCCATTTTTCCTATGAGAAAACTGAGGTAGTCAGGAAGATGATAGCTGCTGGCTGCCTAGCAAGCCCAGAAGCTGGTCCCTGTGCTACACAGGTCTAGGTCTGTTAGAGGCTGGGCTTAGCTCTTCTCTCACAGCCTGTATAGTAAATGCTGTGCCTGGCTGCATCCTGGGACAGAGAGCTGGCTTTGTGTCTTCTGGAGATGTGAGCCACCAGATGTTCAAGAATAAAGCCCAGATTGTTTCCTGCAAGACTCTCCTCCTCACCCATAGCCCTGGGCTCTCCTAGGTGGAACCATGGACCCAGAAACCTGAGCAGACACATTACCCTCAGCCTCAATGCTTAGGGCCAGAAGTCCCTCTTACAAGGAGGCTTTCTCAGCCACAGGACGAGCATCTTGCATTGGTGAAGCAAAGCCAGCCTCGAAGGGATGGATTCATGATAGAAATCCTCTTTATTGTGTCCCTTATCAGTGTCCATTAACAGCAATGCTCATGACATGGAAAGACACAGGAAGATCTAACTGACCTTCCCCTGCTGCTTCTCTGCTTACTCTCAGCACTGTGGCCTGAACAGGATGATTGGGCAGCTTCACTTTGCTTGCTGGTCCATCTCCCTTTTTTGGGGGTAAGCTTTGTGGCAGCAGTAAAAACAACAGTGAAAAGAGTGATTAAAATAACCATGTCAAATGGCTGTCCTTAAAAAAATCAAAGAGACTTATACAACAGCACTGTTGACATCAGTTTGAAGCTGGAGCCAAGGCTGGCTCCTCTCCCTACAATAACAGAGGTCTGGGCAAAAAGTCGGTGTCACGTTGTGATGTTCAGGCAGGACACGGCAAGGCTGGAGAGATATCATCTCCTGATGCCACACCTGGAGAGACACTGAGCTTGTGCCATGAGACCAAGGTTCTGGCACTGCCAAGATGGTGATATCATGTGTGGTGTCACCCACCACACCCTGAAATAATGCAGGTCTTTTATTCAACTCTTTCTGGCAGAAGAAAGAGAAAAGCTGCTACCTGTGATCATGGATGTCTCAGGTTGAAAGAATGGACTCCTGTGAACATCAGCTTCTTTACCACACAGACAGTCATTACACAAACAATAGGCTTGTCATTAATATATGAATACATATCACTGCCCCCTTCTTCTCTTTATTCTTCTGCTCCTTTCTCCTTGCCTTGTACCCTCTTCTGCTCCAAGGTGGCTGGCAGAAACCCACCCACAGGCAAACACGAAACAGAGGTCACAGCAGTCAGATTGCTCAGCTGTTTCCAGCCCATAACACCAGGCTCACCCAGGAATAGATGTCTGGCAGAGGTAATGGGATTTCATCACTGAGTGCAGGGGATTTGTCCTCCCTAAAGTCAGCCTCAGCTTGCAGAAAGTTTGACCTCTGACCATTACACTTTCTCAGCTGTTTCTCTTGTGCTGGCTGCTGGCTTGCCACTAAAACAGTTCATCAACAAGGAAGTTTTTTAGTTTCTATTTACAGTCCAGGAATAGAGCTCTTGATGGCCTTTCCAATGAGAGAGAGGTACAATCCATCTTGGACAGACATCAAAAGGATGCCAGTGTGATTTAGGCTAATAAAGAGCATCATTGAGCTAATGAGATTAAGGCTGGCTTGTTTACGGTGTCCCTGCTGGAAACAGTGGCCCAGGATAGAGGCTGCAATGTTCCTAGGATATGAGGAGTTACAGAGGCATTTTGCTGTGGCCCAAAAGCACTGACCTGATTCCTCTGCCCTCCCACATCCAGCACTTTACAGGTTCATTAGGAAAGATTAAGTTAATGAACTGTTCCCTTCTCATTTTCCCACCATTAGAGAGAAATAGGCAGAAATCCTCAGGCCAGTGATAAGACACTCTGTTCATCTTGTCCTCTCTCATCTTGTCACCTATTAGACATGTTCCCAGGGGTGGGAGCTGAAACTGTGGGCTGGTAGGGAGGAAGAGGAGGATACTGCATAGGTGAGGGGGGGCTGTTCTCCACCTTAGCTGGTCTATTGCCAGTAACACATCCACTTGTAATATCTACCTACACAGGTAGGTAGATACTTAGCACAGGGAAGGTAGGGCACAGCTTGCTAAGCCATCTTGTTTACCAAGGCCCTCTGATGCATCACCAGTTGCAAATAGCTGAAACCTCCCACGAGTTCAATGTCCCAGCAGTCAAATGAAGGCATGGTTGAGTCCAAGTAACAATGGGAAGGACTCAGTTATTCCAGGCTTTCTGTGAAATTGCTCTCAAAGCCACTCAGTAATTCAGGAAAAAGAAAAGTGCTCCCTGGGGAAATGGTCTGGGAGTGTGAATGTCCTCTGGGAGGATGCGAGGACAGGCTTCCTGAGATTCTGGGGAGGCTGGTGGAGCCCTGGGCAGTACAGCCACTACGGGAAGAGATATGCAATGCTGTCCTAGAGCTGGGCCCTGGCTGTGGCTCAGGAAATAGGGCAGCAGCCATCACGTTGGGTTGCAGTGAGGAGCCTGCCATGGGGGGCACTGGCCCTCCAAGCTACATGGGGGAGGCTGTTCCCTGCACCTCCCCTGCCTCTGCAGCACTTCTCTGTGCCTGGACTAAGGACATTCTTTGTCACAGACACCTGTGGGGAAGCGTGGTGGGTCTTGTGGTGGTTGCCATCCCAAGGCAGGGTCCTGCAGCACCCTGAGGTTAGCAGGGCCTCATTAGATGGGATGGGAGCCTTTGGCTTGGCAGGTAACCACAGGAAGCATTGCACTACTGAGCTCATTTCCACCAGGACCAAGGGCTCATTAGGAGTAAAAATAACTCTGGGAAAACAGAGCCAAAGCTCTGTCATGGAGTCCCTCAGTTGCTAGGGCTGTTTCTTGATCAGCACAAGCTAAACCAAGGTCCCTCCCTTCCTCCCTTCCTGCACAGTTCATTACTTCTTTTGCACCAAGAAGCATGATGATGTTATCAGGCCCACAGGACCCATCTTTGGTGCATAGGATGGTTTGTACTGCCCTCTTCAATCCTTCTTCTTAAAAAGCAGTCTTCACCTTGGGCATTGTGTTTCTCTTTTGCAAAAAGGTGGAATTTTAGAACAGAATAGAATAGAATAGAATAGAATAGAATAGAATAGAATAGAATAGAATAGAATAGAATAGAATAGAATAGAATAGAATAGAATAGAATAGAATAGAATAGAATAGAATAGAATAGAATTCAATTCAACAGGTTGGAAGAAACCTCAAAGATCATCGAGTCCAACCTATCATCCATCACCATCTAAGCAACTAAACCATGGCACCAATCACCCCATCCAGTCTCTTCCTAAACACCTCCAGGGATGGTGACTCCACCACCTCCCTGGGCAGCACATTCCAATGGCCAACAACTCTCTCTCTGAAGAACTTTCTCCTCACCTCCAGCCTAAACTTCCCCTGGTGCAGCTTGAGACTCTGTCCTCTTGTTCTGGTGCTGGTTGCCTGGGAGAAGAGACCAACATTCGCCTGTCTACAACCTCCCTTCAGGTAGTTGTAGAGAGCAATAAAGTCTCCCCTGAGCCTCCTCTTCTCCAGGCTGAGCAACCCCAGCTCCCTCAGCCTCTCCTCATAGGGCTTGTGCTCCAAACCCCTCCCCAGCTTTGTTGCCCTTCTCTGGACATGTTCCAGCAAGTCAACATCTTTCCTAAACTGAGGGGCCCAGAACTGGACACAGGACTCAAGGTGTGGCCTAACCAGTGCTGAGTACAGGGGCAGACCAAGGAACAGCAGAAATGTTTCTGAACAAAATTCTGTCCCCTGGTTCTATTCCTGCAAGACCCTTTGGATGTTTCTTACTGTTTGCTTAGGAAGCATTTCCAGCTCGTTTGCCAATAGCAATGCAGGGAGAGCTGATCTTTCAGTTTGGTTGGTGGACAAAGAAATGAGAAAAATGAATGAGCTCAGTCCAAGCAGAGCTGCATTTCCCCATCAGCTGTTTAGCAAAACAACAAAAGAAGAACTAGGCCCAAGCCAAGAGCCTTATTTTTGTCTGGGGTAGAATTGGGTTTTCTTTTCCAGTGTTTTCTCAAAAGCAGAAACGCAGTGGTTCTGACAGAGCAAGCTGAAAAGCTTCTTTCAGAACAGCAAAGTGAAAAACTTTGGCACCTTTGGGAGAAGGGAATGCTTGGGGGGGGTGGGGAGTTGGAGGGGTATTTTTCACACAACTGACCTACAATGTGCAAATAATTTTCCCCCTCCCAAGAACTGCATCTTCCCCCAGATTTATAATCCACTGATGGCAATTTCCCTTTCCAGCACTGCCCTGGAGTAAGGGATAAATCTGAACAGAGGACAATGCTGTTGATAGACATGGAGATCCAGGGATGTAGAGTGCATCCTAGAACAAGGCATGGAAGAATTTATGGCAGGAAACAAGTTTCCTTCTAAGCCAGGCACTACTGAAGTGTCTACCACTGCAAACATTCTTTGATCGTGATCCAGGAGTCGGTGCTAAGTGTGGAGGGTTGTTTCTCACCCTGGTTCTAGGTTTCTGATAAGAAATGTTCTCAAGCTCCCCCCAGAGGAATTGAGACATAAGAAACTCAGATCTAGCAGAGCTTAGTTCCACTCTGCCATGCACAGGACAAAGGAAAAAGTGGAGCTCAGCCTGTATCTAGCAATTCATTAGGTACTGCATAATTAATAAGGAGTGATGTATGTTGCATTGTGTTTTCTAATAGCAGCCTACTTCCTGGGGATGAAATCACAAGTATATTGCTTCTTCTTCTTCTGGCTCACATTAAATATTAATGAGAATATCAACTTTGCAGAGAAAAGGCAGGGATCATCACAAGGAAAGAATGTTTTGAAGCAGAGGTGCCCTACTGCCCTCCAACAAACCATACAAAATAGATGACTCAGTGCTCCAGAGGTATCATTGTTAGCGAGCTCACCCTCTTCACACAGGTTGAAGAACTTATAGTTTCATAGTTTCATTCAGGGTTGGAAGGGACCACAATGATCATCTAGTTCCAACCCCCCTGCCATGGGCAGGGACACCCTACACTAGATCAGGCTGGCCAGAGCCTCATCCAGCCTGCTCTTAAACACCCCCAAGGACGGGGCCTCGACCACCTCCCTGGACAACCCATTCCAGGGTCTCACCACTCTCATTGTGAAGAACCTCCTCCTCACATCTAGCCTGAATCTCCCCACCTCCAGCTTCATTCCATTCCCCCTAGTCCTATCACTACCTGAGATCCTGAGAAGTCCCTCCCCAGCCTTCCTGTAGGCCCCCTTCAGATACTGGAAGGCCACAATTAGGTCACCTCGGAGCCTTCTCTTCTGCAGACAGAACAGCCCCAACTCTTTCAGTCTGTCCTCATAGGAGAGGTTCTCCAGCCCTCTGATCATCCTTGTGGCCCTTCTCTGGACACGTTCCAGCACCTCCACATCCCTCTTGTAATAGGGGCTCCAGAACTGGACACAGTACTCCAGGTGGGGTCTCACCAGAGCTGAGTAGAGGGGGAGGATCACCTCCCTCGACCTGCTGACCACACTTCTCCTGATGCAGCCCAGGATCTGATTGGCTTTGCAGGCTGCAAGTGCACATTGAGAGCTCATGTTGAGCTTTTTGTCCACCAGCACCCCCAAGTCTCTGTCCTCAGGGATGTTTTCCAGCCAGTCACTGCCCAGCCTTCCCTCCAGCGTGTCTGCTGCACCACACAGCTTGGTGTCATCCTCATTTCCCTCAGACCCAGCTTTCTCCAAATCTTCATGTTTTCAGAGTAAACATCCTACTGTTTTCCAGAAGGTAGGCATTCAGAGTTGCTATGGCACAGATATGCTCAGAAATTCATCGAAGCTGGGGATGGTATTTCAAAGCTTAAAAAACAGTGACTGGCTTTCATCAAATGAAAGCCTTAATTTCTTGCAGCCACAGTGGTTCTTTGGGAGCAAGTGCCTTAAATATCAAATTCTCAAATTAAAATGACCATGCAATACATTGAAAGAAAGGTCTTGGCCTGACCAGGTGGTCGGGACCATCAAGAAGATCAAACACATCCACTGTGACCTAAGATGTGCAATGTAGAACTTGTGTCAAATGTCCCTTTCAAGCCGACTCCGATGTTCCAGAGTCCTTCAAGAGGCTCTGAGGTGAATACAGGGACCAGCTTAGTCCTTGTTGCCACTTTGTCCCATCACACAGTCACTGCACAGCACAGGACATGAGTCTGGACTCTCAGATGGGCCAGGCAGCTTTGGGATACGTAGCAAACGCCTTTGGAGGCAGGCATTGTCTTAAGGCCTGGAACAGTTAGATCAGGAAACCTATGTGAGACACATGGGGATGTATGACATTTGCTGTCAGACCCAAGCAGGCTGGAAAGTCAGCCTTGCAGTGCTTTTGAAGCCTTGCCTTGCACAGCTTTCCTTCAACCCCCTTTGTCCCAGCTGCTGCAGCAATAGCCATCTGATCAGCAGCATCAGAGTCTGCCCGCTATGGCACGAGGCTGACAGGCCCTTCATGACCAAGCCAGTCTGTCAGCATTTTTCCCACTGGGCTGGCCAGGTTTCAGCTATGTGGACTTCTTGTTTCATGGGGTTACTGTTTACCCATTCAGGCTTTACCCTCAGCCAGCCACACTGACAACAAGCAGTGGTTTTGTATCATGCAAGGTGAACTTTCCAGCAGAGTTGTCCTTGGTGATTAATGGCTATGTCATGCTGGCTGTCAGGAGGCACCCAGGAAAAGCTCCAGATCTCTCTCTGAGCCTTGAAAAGATAAAGAAAAGTAAGAGAGAAATAACTTGAATGGCAAACAAAATGCTTCTGTGGCATAGAACTGTAGAAGGAGCCCAAAGCAGGTGTATCGCCTTCTGCTTTTAATAAAATTCATCTCCAAAGTGTAAGTCACCTCAAAGGCTGTGACCAGAGAATATTCCCCTCTTCATCTGTTCCATGCACTGACACAGATGTTTTTGGTAGCTTACACAGAAAGGGGTTGGTCTCTTCTCCCAGGCAATCAGCACCAGAACAAGGGGACACAGTCTCAAACTGCACCAGGGGAGGTTTAGGCTCGAGGTGAGGAGAAAATTCTTCATAGAGAGTTGTTAGCTGTTGGAGTGTGCTGCCCAGGAAGGTGGTGGAGTCACTGTCCCTGGAGGTGCTCAAGCGGGGATTGGACGTGGCACTTGGTGCCATAGTTTAGTAGTCATGAGGTGTTGGGTGATAGGTTGGACTTGACGATCTTTGAGGTCTTTTCCAACCTTATTGATTCTATGAGCTCACCAGAAAGGGATGGTGATCCACCTCAGTGTGATCCAGGACACATTTCTCAGAAACAGGGCCAAATGAAGGTCTTTCCTCCTCTCAAATTCAGTATTGACCACCAGGGTGTGAGGTGTCAATGAAGTCTTTCTGGAGCTGCAGTTTTGCTGTCACTTGTGCCCTAATGGTGAGGAGCATAAGGTCTCCTTTGGGAAGAAGCTACCAGTACCCCTGAGTTGCAACATCGCTGAAGTCAGGTGCGGTGTAGAGGGGACTGTAATGAAACCCAGCACCACAGCTCATGCTGGTCTTGCAAGCCTTTCTGCTAGGTAATTAAACTTTGCAAAGGCAGATCAAAGAAGAAGTAGCAGATTGCAAAGGAGATAGATGTGTTACAGAGCTGAGAAACACTCCAAGGCCATGTGAAGAGCAGAGTGAAAGTTAGCCCAGCTCTTAGGAGCTGCTTACTGAAAACAGACAAAAAGCAAATGAGCCTGGGTCAAAGCTTCATCACAACACTCCTACCATGGCTGGTGGTTCCTCTGGAGTCCTCTCTTTGTCAGGTCAGTAATCTGCTATCACAATGGAAAATACTTCAACAAGGGCATCAAATTACAGTGTGCAGTGGAAGGTGCACACACACCCTGAAATATTTTCCACTGGAAAAAGAAAAGGAAAAAAATGAAGAAAAAAAATAAAATAATAAAAAAATGCAAAGCACAAAGCAAAGCAAAAAGCAAAGCAAAACAAAAGGAAAGGAAAGGGAAAGGGAAAGGCAAGGTAAGGGAGAAGGAAAAGGAGATGGAAAAGGAGATGGAAAAGGAGAAGGAAAAGGAGAAGGAACTGGAAAAGGAGAAGGAGAAGGAAAAGGAGAAGGAGAAGGAAAAGGAGAAGGAGAAGGGATAGGAAAAGGAAAACAAAAAGGAAAAGAAAGAGAGAGAAAGAGAAAGAGAAAGAGAAAGAGAAAGAGAAAGAGAAAGAGAAAGAGAAAGAGAAAGAGAAAGAGAAAGAGAAAGAGAAAGAGGAAAAGAGGAAAAGAGGAAAAGAGGAAAAGAGGAAAAGAGGAAAAGAAAAAGAGAAAGAAAGAAAAAGAGAAAGGAAAAGAGAAAGGAAAAGGAAAAGAGAAAGGAAAAGGAAAAGAGAAAGGAAAAGGAAAAGGAAAAGGAAAAGGAAAAGGAAAAGGAAAAGGAAAAGGAAAAGGAAAAGGAAAAGGAAAAGGAAAAGGAAAAGGAAAAGGAAAAGGAAAAGGAAAAGTGTGATACTGTAACAGTTAGGAAAAGGAAAAGGAAAAAAGAAGGGTATTTGGCTAAAATAAATGTGGTCAGTTTTCCAAGGGGAAGTGCACATTTCTGTGTGTTGGAAATCTTTACAGGAAGTCTAGGGGGAAAAAGCCCAGCAGCCATATTAGCATTTTTTGATCAATGATTGTCAGTTTGGAGAATTAATTCATGATGCTTTCCATCCAAGCAAACTTCAGCAAGATCATGCCTTGTTTTCTTTTCTTCCATCGATGCAGGAGAGCAAAACCACTTGATGACTCATTTTACCAAACCTCATACACACCGACACAGAGCCACACAAGCACAGCCAGGACAGGAGTGTCTCTTCCGCACCTTGAACCTTGCCATTCAACACAGGCTCTGCTATGTCCACAGCAGCACCATTCACCCAGCCTTGCACCAGCATCTTCCAGAGTATACAGGAGTGCATGACTGGGTGAAGCAAGACTTGGGGAACACATTGATTAGGCCATATCTTGAGTCCTGTGTCCACTTCTGGGCCCCTCAGTTTAGGAAAGATGTTGACTTGCTGGAACCTGTCCAGAGAAGGGCAACATAGTGAGGGGTTTGGAGCACAGCCCTAAGAGGAGAGGCTGAGGGAGCTGGGGTTGCTTAACCTGGAAAAGAGGAGGCTCAGGGGAGACCTTCTTGATCTCTACAACTACCTGAAGGGAAGTTGTAGCCAGGTGGGGGTTGGTCTCTTCTCCCAGGCAACCAGCACCAGAACAAGAGGACACAGTCTCAAGCTGCACCAGGGGAGGTTTAGATTGGATGTTAGGAAGAAATTCTTCATAGAGGGAGTGATTGGCCATTGGAATGTGCTGCCCAGGGAGGCGGTGGAGTTGCCGTCATTGAAGGTGTTTAGGAGGAGACTGGATGGGGTGCTTGGTGCCATGGTTTAGTTGATTATATGGTGTTGGGTGATGGGTTGGACCTGATGATCTTGAAGGTCTCTTTCAACTTGGTCTATTCTATTCTATTCTATTCTATTCTATTCTATTCTATTCTATTCTATTCTATTCTATTCTATTCTATTCTATTCTAAACAGCCAGCAAGAACCTCCCAGCCTCAGAGATACTCTGAGTGTTCAGGCTGGGCTGACACCCATTCAGCCGTAGAGACAGTCCCAGACTGTACCAGCCTGACAGCTTGCAGGGCAGGGCAGGGAGAACATGCTGAAATGGGAGCAGGGGACTGGAAGCACATATCTTAATGGCAAGAACTCCCTTATCCTCCCACAACAGCCCAGGGCTACTGCAGAGGGTGTTGGGAAAGGATGTGACCTTTTGTAGAGCACGTCCAAGCAGGGATGCTTTATTATTCCATAACAGCTACAGCCTAAAGGCAGATTAAGTTGTCCCAGGGACAAAGCTGATCTTTGCAGTCTTCCTGCCAATGCTTTGTCAAGGCAGGGATGGATTTAATGAGGTGGTTATCCTGGTCTGACAAACAGCAATAAAAGAAAAGGGCCAAAATCATGTTTGAATACATTTGCATCAGCCAAGTAAGGACGTGTGCATCCCCTAGCAATCCTGGACCTGGCACAGAGGCACAGGACAGCTTCAAATAGGATGCCATAGCATCAACAGCTTCAACTGGGATGCCATAGCACATGGATCCAGCTCATGGAGCCCCTGGGCTTGGTGCCTGACACAACACAAGCATTGCTGGGTCCCTGAGGTAGGCATCATCATGCTACATCCTGAGGCCCAGAGCCTTTTCACACATTGGAACTGGAAAGATCTCACCTTCCCTACCAGGCCATTTGCCAGTTGGTCCAGAGAGGCCATCTGCCACCAGCCCGCCTCCACCCATCCCACCACGTGTCCCTTACCAGCCAGGGAGCATCAGCAGAAACCAAGCATCCTCATGTTTGCTTTGTGTGTTTGTGCTCTGCAGGATTATTTTCCCACCTTTTGCTTCCAGGAGCCATTTGTGATGCCAGGAAAAGAAAACAACAACAACAACCAAAAAGCAAGCATGACATCATCCACTTGGGATATTTCCATCTTTCTTCTGCCACCTCCTGTCACCTCTCGGTGGTGCCATGAGGATGACTTGTGCTCTGCAGGGGCAGGAGAGTTTGAAGGCTCCAAACTGGTGCATCTCTTGGCCCTTAATTGTGTTGATGAGAGCTTCCCAAAACCAAACCTGCAGTCACAGGGAACACAAACAACAAGTCTGGCACATTCCCCAACTAAAAGGAGACTCAAATAGTAGCCATGGCCTTTAGTGGTCCCCTTGTGACTCTGATGCATTTCCTTTATGTTTTCTCAACTCCTACAGACTTCTTGTGCTACCTGCATCTGTACTCTTACCCTGTGTGGCTGTCTGCTTTCTGCAGAATCAAGAGGGGACACAGACATGATCTCTACCATGCCAGAGTGTTTGGACATCTGTGGGCATGGCTTTTGGACACCTCCAGCCAGTCAAGGCTTGAGCTCAATGATCGTCTGTCCCCACGTGCAAGAGAACCAGGTTCCCCCTGAAAAATTCATTGCCCCCAACACCCACCCATCCACCAACACTGCAGTCACAGAATCACAGAACCACCAAGGTTGGAAGAGACCTCAAAGATCATCAAGTCCAACCTGTCATCACAGACCTCATGACTAAACCATGGCACCAAGTGCCACGTCCAATCCCCTCTTGAACACCTCCAGGGATGGGGACTCCACCACCTCCCTGGGCAGCACATTCCAATGGCTAACAACTCTCTCTCTGAAGAACTTTCTCCTCACCTCCAGCCTAAACTTCCCCTGCTGCAGCTTGAGACTGTGTCCTCTTGTTCTGGTGCTGGTTGCTTGAGAGAAGAGACCAACCCCCTCCCGGCTACAACCACCCTTCAGGTAGTTGTAGAGAGCAATAAGGTCTCCCCTGAGCCTCCTCTTCTCCAGGCTAAACAATCCCAGCTCCCTCAGCCTCTCCTCGTAGGACCTGTGCTTGAGGCCTCTCCCCAGCCTCATTGCCCTTCTCTGGACACAATCAAGTGTCTCAATGTCCTTCTTCGACTGAGGGGCCCAGGACTGCAGCAGGCAGGAGACTGCAGCCACCATGGGGACAGTTCTTGGTTGTGCAGCTTCCATGACTGGAACCTATTTTGGGCATCAGTTGTGCTACAAGAGCAGGAGAATGCATCTCTGGAAGTGTGCTGTACATCTGCCCGTGCCTCTAAAATCCAGCAAGCACAAAGACAAAGAGGGAAAGTGAGCAAGAAACTGGCCATGGAGCACATGGGCCATTCTCCTAGTATCCCACCCAGCCTTTGGCAACAAGCAGCTCAGGAATTTCCTGAGCTGAAGAAGATGAACTCCAAACCTTCGTGTTTAGTAACCAGTAGTTGAATTTCTTGGTGATTTCCTCTGTCTCCCTGTTGAACATATTTGCACCCTGGGCTTGTGCTGGAAGCGGGGTGCTCAGGGCTGCACACAGCACCCCTCACATTTATACAGCACAAGATTTTAACTTCATTCTTGATTGCTTTCCTGAATGTGTGACCTAAACAAACATGTCCACTATAGCAACAAAGCTCTTGAGTTTGGCTGCTTATCAGAGACCAGGAGCCACAGTGCCCAGCAGGACTTTTACCCTTGTGGCTGGCCAACCAGTCACTGTCCAGGGGCATGAAAGCAATTTCTTGCCTTTCCCTTCTTCTACAAACAGCAGGTGAGCTGAGGACTCACTTGCTGTGCTACAGGACCCTCTCTCAGTCCCCTGCTCACTGCTAAATCTCATCAGGGATCTCAGGAAAGCTCAGCCTGCCTGTGGGGGAGCCTGTAACGTTCACAGCATTCACAGTCCCCAACTTGCTGATTAAGATAAACAGTTTCCATGGCATTCTCCTAATTATGGAGAAGAGTTTCCTAAAGGGGACTGAACTCCCTGCTTGCACTGATGGGAAAAAGGATAACTGACATTGTTCCAGTATTTTTCATTCCACAAGGTCCAAAAGCATGCTGCAAACATAATTTAGGAGTGGGGATTACTTTGCTCACAACTGAAGCACAACTTTGTCAGTAAGAAAGAGCAGAGTATAGTAAGAGTGCTCTGTGACTTTAGGGAGGGTTTGTGTCTGAAGAGGAGGCATTATAGTTTGGAGGAAGAAGATCATATTTGACTAAAGAGGAATTAAAGCAGGGTGGGGAGCTGTGTTTCTTATGATAAATGCAGAGCTGTTTGATGAAGGCTGCTGGTTAGGAGCATGATTTTTGCCTCTCTGACAAACCATCACAGCTCTTCCAAAATGATTCAGCACTGTCCTTTCCAAATCCCTTTGTAAATTCCCCTTGAGGGTTAGAAACACAGCCACTGGGAATGCTGCCTCTCAGAAAAGGTCTAGTGCAGTGACTGATTCTCACATAGATCAGTGGAACAATTCTTTTCATATATACTCTGCACCCAGGCCATGAAAGAAAAACTAAAAGCCAGCCAGGAAAGTCCTGCAGTCTTGTGCACAGATGCCCAGCACCTGCACCGTGCTAGAACTAGGCAAGAGCTGCAAACAGAGCAGGGGAAGGCATCTCAGCCAAGCTTTTTGGAGTGGGTTTTACATGACTCAGGTTGCACAGACCAGAGCTACAGATGACACCATTTATCATTTAATCTCCACGAGGATAAATATTGTCTGACTGAGTCCCAGCACACAGAGCAACTGTGTGCAGAGCAGAGTGTTCCACTGCTAAAAGGACTCCCTCCAGAAACCGCCCTGACCATGAGGTCCTGGATACACACTCCTGCCTCCCAGCCCAGCCTGGGCTCAGCACACACTGTCTTTCCTGGTGCATTGCTGTTTGGGGACATGAGGAGTGACATACTGGAGGGTGGCTTGGCCATTTCACGTCTGCTTTGAGGTCACCTGGGATTGCATGTGTCCCACCTGCGGGCAGGAGCTTCCAAGCTCACTCCTACTAAAGATGACACATTTCTTTCTTATGAGGATGGCTGCTCAGGGCAAACTCATAAGGGTTTTACTGTCTGGCAGGAGATGGTGTGACACACACAAGCCCCCATGTTAAGCCCCACATCAAGCTGAAGGGAAGGCAGAAGCACGACCCTGCATCTGACCATTGCCCTCTTGCCTGATACCTCTCCCTGGCTGGATGTGACTCCATGCTCACTCATAGTGGCTGTCTGCTTGCACAGGCATGCACTGACAGGGACTCTCCCTGCTCTGACTCTGCTATTTTCCCCAGTTCTCACCCTTTCCCCAGTTCTAGCCCAGAGTGTTGCACTACCAAGAGGCTGTTTTTCATGAGCAAGAAGGATAAACATATCTGTGAGGCACATTAAAGATTGTTTATTTGCTTTGTGCTGTTGCCTCCTTTCTTGGTCATGATTGAAAGACTTTGTTTGGGGTTTTTTTTAAACTTCAATAGAAAAACAAATTAATAGCTTCCTCCAGTCACTCTCTGCTGGCCAGCAAGAGCAGCTGCCACCCACAAAACAGGGCACTTGAGACACGGAAAGTACTGGCAACAGATCCCTGGGCTTTGAGAGCTCTTTCTATGATAGGATTGAACACAAGGGATTTCTGCTGCTCCTGGTGCTCCTCAGCCTGGTGCACCCAGCAAGGGTGGTGTGTTGATTAAATCTTGTCTCACTCTTCCCAAACAGATTTTTCCCCATACAGCCCAAACTCAGCTGGTGGCAGAGGTTATCTATTTCTGTGTCACCTGCTTGTGTGTCCTCACCATGAATATGTCCCTAGGTCTGTCAGGCTGAAAGGAGAGCTCGGGGCCCTCTTTAGTTTCAGAGCGGTCCTTTAGAAGAGCCTGTGAGATCCTCACTGGGTATGGTTGGCAGTAGCCTGGCACTACCCCACTGACCTCATTGCCCTCTACAACTACCTGAAGGGTGGTTGTAGTCAGGAAGGGGTTGGTCTCTTCTCCCAGGCAACCAGCACCAGAACAAGGGGACACAGTCTCAAGCTGCACCAGGGGAAGTTTAGGCTGGAGGTGAGGAGAAAGTTCTTCACAGAGAGAGTTGTTAGCCATTGGAATGTGCTGCCCAGGGAGGTGGTGGAGTCACCATCCCTGGAGGTGTTCAAGAGGGGATTGGACGTGGCACTTGGTGCCATGGTTTAGTCATGGGTCTGTGGAGACAGGTTGGACTTGATGATCCTCGAGGTCTCTTCCAACCTTAGTGATACTGTGATACTGTGATACTGCTCAGGCAAAGCAAAGCAAAGCAGTGCAGGTTCCTGACAGTGGTGCAGCAAAGACTGAGAGATCCTTACTGTTCCGTGTGCTGAGCTGAAGATGCTGGGAAGGCACAGAATGATATCTCCTCTTTCAGTGTCCCCAAGGAGGGCATATCCACCTCTCTTCTGCAAGCTGTCATCCAAAGAGCTTTGCAAAGCTGATTCTCAAGGACAGTCAGCTTGACACCAAGGCTTGGCCCAGCGATGCTCGTTCAGTGAAGTCACCATGACCCCTAGAGGAGAGGCATGCGACTCCTCGGAGGATGCAGAGCTCTAGCTTTGCCTTCCTGGGCTCTTGCAAACAATCCTCCTCCCTTCCAAGCCTGGTTACCACTCCTATCATCCTGGATCTGGCCACACTGGGACAAGCTGAGTGTTTGTTCAGCCTGGAGAAGAGGCTGAGGGCAGACCTCATTGGTCTCTACAGCTACTTGAAAGGAGGTTGCAGTGAGATGGGGGCCAGCCTCTTCTCTCAGGTAACACCTGATAGGATGAGAAGAAATGGACTCAATGCTAGGACTAAGGGGAATGGGGGAAAAAATAGAAATGGGTAGATTCAGATTGGATGTTAGGAAGAAGTTCTTCACCATGAGGGTGGTGAGACAGCATTTTTCAGGTTTTATTTGGATCTGTTTTTCACTTTGCCTTATTTTCCATGCATGTTCAGCTCAGCCCAGGCTCCCCACATCCCTCAGCTACTGCATCAGGTGCCTGAATCCATTTAGACTACTCTGAGCCTTCCCTCATGTCAGGGTAATAAATTCAGTGATTAATAATAGTCTGAGGATGGGTTTCCTTAGAGAAGTAAGAACTTGCAGTGTCAGTGCCTGTATTCAAAAGCTCAGGGTGCCCAACAGGAAGAAACTGGACATTAAAAGCAGAGGCAGGAAAATTATCTGTTAGGCCTGGATCCAGGAGGACATCTGAGAAATCAGGCAATTATATTCCAAAGGCATAGCTTTTTGTGTTCTCACAGCCACAAATATAGCACATGGAACAAGCTCTGCTCTGGCAATGCTTGTCTATTTTGCTCGTCAGAACAGAAGCTAACCAGAAGATAAAGATCTTTGCTATCAACCCCTTCAGCTAAGAAATGAAGCTTGAATGAACCTTTTATAAACAAATATCTGGAGGCAGGTGGATGAAGTGAAACTGTGGGCAATGTGCCATGAATTAAATCAGCACTTCACTGAATCACAGAAACATTCAGGTTGGAAAAGACCCTCAGGATCACCAAGTCCAACCTGCTCTACAAGGTTCACCCCTAAACCATATCCCCAAGCACCACATCCAAATGACCTTTAAACACATCCAGGGCTGGTGACTCAACCACCTCCCTGGGCAGCACATTCCAATGCCTGACCACTCTTCCTGTGAAAATGTTTTTCCTAGTGTCCAGTCTAAACCTACCCAGCCACAGCTTGAGGCCATTCCCTCTTGTTCTATCATTAATTACCTGGGAGAAGAGACCAGCACCAGGCTCTCCACAGCATCCTTTCAGGTAGTTGTAGAGAGCAATGAGGTCCCCCCTCAGCCTTCTCTTTTCCAAACTAAACAGCCCCAGCTCCTCAGTCTCTCCTCATAAGATTTATTCTCCAGTCCCTTCACCAGCTTTGTTGTCCTCCTCTGCACTAGCTCCAGCACTTTCAGCAATTCCCTTCATCTCTCTGGGAGGAGAAGGGAAGGGAAGGGAAGGGAAGGAAGGGAAGGGAAGGGAAGGGAAGGGAAGGGAAGGGAAGAGGAAGGGAAGGGAAGGGAAGGAAGGGAAGGGAAGGGAAGGGAAGGGAAGGGAAGGGAAGGGGAAGGGAAGGGAAGGGAAGGGGAGGGGAGGGGAGGGGAGGGGAGGGGAGGGAGGGGAGGGGAGGGGAGGGGAGGGGAGGGGAGGGGAGGAGAGGAGAGGAGAGGAGACGGGGGAGAGGAGACTCGAGGAGAGGAGACTCGAGGAGAGGAGACCTCAGGAGAGGAGAGGAGAGGAGACTCGAGGAGAGGAGACTCGAGGAGACTCGAGGAGACTCGAGGAGACTCGAGGAGAGGAGAGGAGAGGAGGAGGAGAGGAGAAGAGAGGAGAAGAGAGGAGAGAGAAGAGAGGAGAAGAGAGGAGAAGAGAAGAGAAGAGAAGAGAAGAGAAGAGAAGAGAAGAGAAGAGAAGAGAAGAGAAGAGAAGAGAAGAGAAGAAAGAGAAGAGAAGAGAGAGAAGAGAAGAGAAGAGAAGAGAGGAGAAGAGAGGAGAAGAGAGGAGAAGAGAGGAGAAGAGAGGAGAAGAGAGGAGAAGAGAGGGAAGAGAAAGAGAAGAGAAGAGAAGAGAGGAGAAGAGAAGAGAAGAGAAGAGAAGAGAAGAGAAGAGAAGAGAAGAGAAGAGAAAGAGAAGAGAAGAGAAGAGAAGAGAAGAGAAGAGAAGAGAAGAGAAGAGAAGAGAAGAGAAGAGAAGAGAAGAGAAGAGAAGAGAAGAGAAGAGAAGAGAAGAGAAGAGAAGAGAATTAACCAGGTCGGAAGAGACCCTTCAAGATCACCAAGTCCATCCTATTCATCCAACACCATCTAAGCAACTAAACCATGGCACCAAGCACCCCCATCCAGTCTCTTCCTAAACACCTCCAGTGATAGTGACTCCACCACCTCCCCCAGGCAGCCCATTCCAAAGGCCAATCACTCTCTCTGTGAAGAATTTGTTCCTAACAAACCCGTCTAAACCTCCCCTGGCACAGCTTGAGACTGTGTCCTCTTGTTCTGGTGCTGGTTGACTGGGAGAAGAGACCAGTCCCCGCCTGTCTACCACTTCCCTTCAGGTAATTGTAGACAGCAATGAGGTCCTGCCCTGATCACATATGTGGTTTGCTGTGAAGAGTGGGTGAAGCTGCCTTCCTTAGTAACCTTTTGTGGGCTCCAGGTATTTGCAGACCTCAGACTGAAAACTTTCTCTGCAGGCAAGCAGAGTATAAGGCAAAAATGAAAAGCAACCTATCATGGGAAACTTTATGCCCTGCCCCGAGATCCAAATTTCTCCTGGTGTTAAAATCTGTAAACCTGTGAACTGACAGCTGGCAGAACCTTGTGGAGCTGTCACTCAGTATCACATTCTTCTTGTGTGTGCTTTTGGAGCACCAAAGCTCCTTGTCCACCCCTGGCTCCTTGCAGACTGTGTGTCCTCCCTGCCTGCTCTGCATGATTAGCCCTCCTCTTGGCATTCATCACTCAGGGTGACTTGGGGAATTGCTGGCCTCTGGCAAACTCATCTGAAAGAGCCAATGAATGTAGTCAGCACTGCAGGACTTGGTTGAGCTTTTGATGTTCTGGAAAGGAGGACACAGTAAGGTAACAGCCCAGTATTCAGCACTGGGTAAACATCTTTCCATGAGCTCAAATGGCTCAGAGCAGCAATGGAAGGGACTTGCAGCCTCCTAAGAACCAGCAGAGCGTCCTCCCTTGTCTCTAAAGTTCCATATAGGCCTCTTTACGGTTCTACAGAGGACCCTGGACTTTATAACCAATTTCCTGTATGTCCCAGACCTCTGCTGTGTCCCAGACAACTCTGGTTGGTATTTGAGGAACAGTGGGACAGCACAGAAACAGAGAGCAGTGAAGCATTGCGTCAGTGTCCATGTCCAACACAAGCATGGGAAATTAACCTGTTTGAGTGCTGACAAACTTAACCTGTGGAAAACCTTAGCCCACCTCATTCCTTGTTACCCTTGGGATCTGCAGTTGCTATGGGATGTCCTGTCTCCACATCAGATGAGACATCTGCCTGTGCCAGCTCTAGCTTCCCCCCTCATTTCCCTACATCCTGCAACCCCCACAAGCTAGTGGCCCACTCTTCTTCACAAGAGCAGGTGGTGTCACACTCAGGCATGTACACAGGCTTGCAGCTGCCAGCACCTGTACCCCAGCTCTTTGCACCACTATCAGCAAGCTCTGGGCAAGGCCCTCCCATTGGGAATTACATGGCTTGGGATCTATAGAGCCTGGGAAACACTTTTGCCCTTGCACTGCTCCATGCTCACGTAGGTGGCTTTTCGTCACGCTCACTAAACCCAGTGGGAGTTGAAGGGTGGCAGTGACTCACAGGATGAGGCACTGCAGTAAAGATATTTAACCTCTGGACACCTTCCACTGCCTTTCCCACCCCTAGAGAGTTGGGGAAGAGTGTGTCCCAACCAGCAGCTCTAGTTTTGCTTCTGAAAGCTGCCCCAGCCTCACACAGCTCTGCACTGCGCTGTCTGCGGTGAGCACAGCTCAGGCACTTCGTACCTCGCTGGCTGGGGCAGAGGTTGCATTTGTGGCTTTGGGGTAATATCATGGACTCTGCAAGCTGCTGAAAAGAGGCAGCTTCTTTCTGAGCTGGTCCAATTCTAACTAATCCAGTCTCTTTCAACCATCCTTTTTAGCCACCACAGAATTGAGCAGGACCTGAGGAGCTGACACTGACTTCAGGTCAGCGCAAATTCAGACCTTTGCAAACCACCTCCCTGCATCCTCTCCCTGCTGTGTCACAGAGGCCCCATTTCTTACTCTGCCCTTATCTTTGTTTACCATAGCCCAGGTGCTTCCTTGTATGCATGTAATGGAGCAGGGAAATTGCAGAGCACCATTTTGTGTATCACCAAAGCTGCTGACAGCTCCACTGACTTCTGCTTTGAGCTGGAACTGCTGCATTCAGCCCAAAGCGATATGATGCTGTCACTCACAGCTCAGCCCTGTCAGCTGAGCTGTCATCACCATGCTGCCTTTTGCTCCACAGAACTAAGTCTCTCTTAAGCCTCATGGCATTCTTCTGTTTTACTGTATTCTTTGCCCATGAGTTCATACCAGTGCAGACATGTGCACGTCACACAGGATCTCATACCAGTACAGGAGTAGAGATGCTGCCCTCACTCCACAGCCAGTCTTTGAGGTCTGCCCCAGCTTTCCTGCACTGCTTGAGTTTTCCAGCCTCATCCCACCAGAGGAACAGATGATTTGATTATGTTCAGTCCATTCTTCTATTGCCATCTTATGCAGAACAAAGGAGCAACCTGGCAGATTTTGGCTGAGCTGGCCTGATGAGCAGCAGCTGCTCGCTCTGCTGGGAAGTGCCAGGATTTCTCATTGTGCTTCATCTAGGCATCTCCTCTTCATGGTCCTCCAGACCCTTCTTCCATGCTGCACCCAGGGCCTCAGTCTTGAAGAGTACAAATCCATCTGGGATCGAGGAAGAGGCAGGATTCCTGGTGGCCTGCTCTGCATATAGTGAACTGCTGCAGGAGCACAGCTTTTCACAGAAGGCTTCAACAGAAGTGAGGAGAGCCCCAGTGATAAACAGTCTGATATGTCCCTCTTTAATAACAAAGTTGAATTTGTGAAAGCTCAAGACCTTTCATAAGATGGGAAAGTGATGTGTTGCTGAGCTGTACCTGTGGTCTGGCTTTTTGAGGTTAAATACTGCCATCAGAGGAGAGAAATCTACACAGCCAACTCCTGTCCAGGGTGGGCCATCAAATGAAAGCACCACCACACATCTCAGCTTAGATATATATTCATTGAGGAGAGCAGCTCCAGGTTTTGGAACTGAGGGTGATGTGTTTGACCACCTGATGCTTTAACTTCACTAAATCCATCCTTACTCCACCTCCCCTCCTTCTTCTCAAGCCTTTGCAAGTATCTTCTGAGCTCAGGTGTGAAGCTGCTTGGTACCCAGATGAAGCTCAGCTTGGAGGCAAGGAACCAGAGGTGGGGAGCAGGAGACAACTCACCAGTGCTCCCAAGAGAAAGGTCAGTGCTGCTCCCAGGACACTTTCCTACAAAGAAAGTATCTGATATTTCACCTGCCTGGTCCATTGGGAGCCCAACAGGATGGCACTGTGTGCCTCATGGCCACCCAGCACTGAAGGCTCTGCCACCCATGCTAAATCCCTCTACAACTACCTGAAAGGTGGTTGTAGCCAGGAGGGGGTTGGTCTCTTCTCCCAGGCAACCAGCACCAGAACAAGAGGACACAGTCTCAAGCTGCACCAGGGAAGGTTTAGACTCGAGGTGAGGAGGAAGTTCTTCACCAAGCGAGTCATTCGTCATTGGAACGGGTTGCCCAGGGAGGTGGTGGAGTCACCATCCCTGGAGGTGTTCAAGAGGGGATTGGACGTGGCACTTGGTGCCATGGTCTAGTCATGGGGTCTGTGTTGATAGGTTGGACTTGATGATCCTCGAGGTCTCTTCCAACCTTAGTGATACTGTGATAATCCCAGCCTGCATCCCCTCCACCTCCTGTGGGCACACAGATGTGCCCCACTGGCCACTCTCTGGGTGTGAGGAGGGCACAAAACACTTATGGCAGCAAATTGCAGCGCATCTGAGATTGCTTAAGCCCTGTAGAAATCGGATAGAACACTTTGCTCTTCATTTCCATTTAGCTGCCAAATAAAGCCCAAATCTCTTTCCCTACCTTTAATCACAGCATTTCAAAAGAATTTCCCAGTGAGTACACACAGCCAGGTATTGGCTGTGTCTTCTTCTCAGTTGGAGTTAATTCTGAGAATAATGGAGGAGCTTTATCTATTAATTAAAACTAATGACTTTATAAAATTGCAGATGTGTTAAACTTTTAAAGGCTTGCATTAGAGACCAATAGGAGCAGGCAATTTGCAAGCCTGAATAATAAAGGCAATTGCCTCCAAATGGATATCTCCTGCTAGATGAAAGCCTCTCCAGCTACTAGAAATTGCAAAGGGAATTAATTGTGGCTGTTAGTTCTTAGATTAACCATGTTTACCACCCTGCTTCAGAGGTGTGGATACTTACCTTGCACCATGCCAGACTGAGAAAGGGCATTTCCCCCTTCAAGGTAAAATCAGATGGAAGCCATTGCAATCATTCCCATTTGTTTTCTTCTACACTGTGTCCAGATTGAGCCTGGTCATTTTGCAGGCATGAGGAGTCCAGCTGGATGCTTCATGCTCATCACATCCCTAACAGCAGTAAAAGCTCTGCTACCTTTAATGTCACAGCAGAGAGGGGCACTAAGCACAGCAAAGAAATAGTTGGTTGCCCAGAGAGCAGCCAGGAATGATTACAGTCTTGCTAGGACTTGGGTGGTGGGTTGGGTATCAAGAATATGTTTGTGGAGGTTTAGCAAATCCCTGAACAATTTACCAGACCTTTTCACAGACGAGTGATGAGGCAAGAACTGGAACTGCCGCCACCCCTCCAGGTGTGAAAGGGAGCCACTGCTGGCACCTCCCGTGGAGGGGGACAGCATCTCTACACATATGCTCTTCCTCCACCGGGCAAATAGTGAATGCTCTCATGATTGGCATTTTGGAGAGACAGCAGAGGCTGCTCTGGAGAGGGCTGTCGTTGCTGGCTGGTTTATGTGGCATTCAAGGGCCACTCCACTTCCAAGGACAACCAAACCTTTCACTGCCTCCTCCCAGGTATCCTCTCTGCCTTGCCTGCTAGTGGCTGAAGGGGGTGATGCTGAGCTTGCAGACCATTCCCAAGGATGCAGTGAAGACTGGCTTGGGCAGAGCAAGCAGAAGTAAATCTGGTGTCCTCTGACGACAAGAAAGGATTGCAAAGTGTCGGTTGTGCCCTCGATGCAGCTGCTGTGAGTGTCCACAAACAGCCCACAGCAGTGCAGGAACTCACAGCAGCAAGGCAGAGAGAGAAAAGCCTCTGCAAAGGCACAAAGGAAAAAAAGCCACATGAATGTATGGGAATTTCCTTGTGGATTTTCCAGTGCACATAGGCTAGGACAGGCACAGTAGCTAGGATCTACTTCGCTCAAACAGCCCAACCCCCCACCTGCAGCCTGTGCTCTTCCAGATGTTTCCTGAGGCTGTATGCTGATCAGCCTGCTGCCTGCCTTCTCCAGATGTGCAGCCCCCACCTGCACTGCCAAATGTTTTGCCTGCAGAGTGTTTCCTCAGCTACAGTTGGATTTCCCTAAGGACCAACCTGCTCTGTGCTCCTGCCTTGCAGAAGTCAGCCACTGAATCCAATGGCTGGAGGAGGTGTTTGCATGGGAATAAAAATGGTAGCCTGGCAAATCCCTCGTGGCAAGGGTTTCTCCCACAGACCTTTTGCACTGAAACTGGGGAAGATGAAGAGGGTTGGGATGTCAGCCAGTTGGCATAGTGAAATTGAACTGGGCTTCTCTTAAGCATGCAGTGAGTGTTAAGCATGAATTTAGCTCAGTGTCAAGTGCAGATTTCATGGTCTTTACTGGTATTCACCCTGGGCTGAGAGGCTGTGATGGAGAGAGCCCCAGAGCATGCCACTGCTCAGGGAAGGGGTTCTCCTCTAGCCTAGCTGCCTTTCTGCATGAAAATAAGATGTTAAATATGTGGATGCTGGTCTAAACTCCTGATACCATGCCAAAGAAGACGTGGTGGAGTCCACAGGTTGCTTTGCAGTGTGAACAGACGTATGTCTTGCTTTCAGAAGTGCAAAGAGCAGGGAAGCAGGATGCACCAGAAATCCATCCCCACAGACTGTTTCCCACCCTAAGAAGGCCATGAGCCCCCTTGCACAGCTCACCCACCAGCAGCCCAGACCCTGCCCTCCACACTGTGCCCTGCTAGCCCTCCTCAGATGAGCTGCAGGCAGGGAGGGTGCCCTGACTCGTTTCCAGTCTGTGTAGCATGCACACAAACGCAAGGACATTAGGCAGCATTTCATCCACAAGGAATTAAGGACTGTGTTTGCTGAAACCACTGGTGAAGGAGGATGACACCTTGTCTATTCAGAATTCAGCAGCTGAACTCCTCCCAGGGCCTCAGAGTCATTTGCACATCTCACTCACTGACTTCTGCTTCTTCAGGCCCGTTTCCTATCTCTTGACAGCAGTGTGCAGTTTCTCCTCTTGTTTCTCGCCAGAGGTGACATCCATTTCTATTTTGTTGCCTTCTCCCTGCCACCTATTTATCATCCTCCCTCATTAAAAGAGAAGCATTTACATGGATTAGTCAAGGAAGCATCTCTGAGTGAGTTGCTTTCCTAGCACTAACAAACACAAGGTGGTAAATATTGACTCTCATTGCTATGAGCTTGTCAAGGCTCCAGCAGCAGGAGAGACAAGCGCTGGCTGTGCTGCTGAGGCTGATGATTGCAGAGGTGATAACTTGAACTACCTGGAGCTCAGGATTGTGTATGTAAGGACATGAAGTATTTACAGCTCCTGGCTCCTGTGTCTTCTCTCAGAGCTGTCCCAAACATGTCCTTAGGTGCCCACAGACCTCTCCTGAATTGCCAAGTGACTACAGGCTCAGGGCTGCACAGCAGCTGCTGGATGCTTGTGAAGAGCTGGCTGGCAAGGCAGTGCTGGCTCTCCTCCTTGTTTCCAGCTGCTACTTCAATTAAAAGTAGCTAAAAATACACAAATACTCTCCTGATACTATTTTCCATGTAAGCAGGAGGAGAGGGATGCTGTGGAGACATAAATGAGAGAGGTACTAGCTTGTCCTCATTTGGGGTGGAAAGTCTCCATACAGGGAATTTCTTTCCAGATGCAGCCCCTGCAATGATGACTTCAGGAAGTTCTTTGAGGGACAGACAACCCTTTGCTGCAGGATCAGCTGGGGAAATGGCAGGTGTCCAGGCACATAAATGAAAGAGCACGTGAGACCCCCAGCCAGGCCTTGTCTCCAGAGGTGCCAGTAATGCTAGTGGAGTGCAGGAGCTTGGCTAGCCTGGTGGAACAACACCTAGCTCTTCAGATCTGTGTGTTTCTCCCTCCTCACTGCTTTACAACACACAAAGTTATGTACACCAATCTTCTTGAAAAGTCAGCTGGTGTTTGTTAAGTCATCTCCATCTTCTTACTCTCACTCATGATTAGAGGAGTGTGAGTTAACAGCAACGAGGACCAAGTGTAGTGGTGAGAGCCAATTCAGACAAAAGCATGAGGATCTCTGCAAGTGTGTCAAACTGGGAATCAGAGTGGTGTGCAGGTCACCAAAAGATACCTTCAGGCACCGCTTCTGAAGGGAGGAATCTTTCTCATCTCCTTTGAGAAACCTACATTTGCCTGGGCAGGCTTATTCTAGACTTGCCAAACAGAGTGGTCCTCCTGCTTTTGCACTGCATGCCTGCACTGAGCAGAGCTCATCCTATCTTGTAACTGCTTGGTAGTGATGGGCAAGGACAGGTTTATAACAAAGACCCAGCTGGAGGGTCCTCCTGAAGCTTTGTGGCAGGTTACCTACACCACCTTTTCATCAGCCCTACTATGAAACTCTCGTTCTCCACTTAGCAGTCCCAGGGCAAACTCACTGGGTGGTACAAACATGTCTTGGTGATGTAGGTGTATGTTGACTTGGTGTGTGATTTGGTGTGTGAACAGGGTAGATGTTCAAAGCACTTTCTGCTTCTGAGAACATAAATGCTTTTAAAAAGCCAGAGACACTGGGTGGAAACTGAAGGTGCAAGAATTCTCTCCTAGACAACATCAGAGAAAGCCAGCAGTTCAAAAGAGAAGTGCAGAAGCTTTGCTTTCCAAATGTGGAAGCTCTGTGTGAAGGTTATGGGTCCTACAGGTTGTATCTGAGGAAACCCAGTGCAGCTAGTGAATATTCTGGTACCTGGCATCATCAGCCTCTGAACACATGACAGAGGGACACCTTCATCCCTCTCAGAGACCCCACAGTCCAGCCATTGGTCATGCACCATTGCAATCCAGTGCAGTGAGTTAGGAAGTCTGCTTGTGTCCCAGCCTGGAGGAGGGGAGATAGCCCCTTCAAGAGTGGTTAGGGAACAGAAAGGTATCAAATGCTCCTCTCAAAATAGCAGCTTGGAGGTGCTGTCTGGATAAAAGCAGAAGGGAACAGCAGTATATGGAGAATTGCCTGATGCCAAGTGGAATTTTTCCAGCCATGTTCAAGGAACTCAGGTCTAAGTGCTGCTTTGAAGGCCGCAGCTCAGAGCCTATATATAACCATGCTGAATCTGCTGGCAGCCAGGGTGGGGTGGACAGTACCCAGCACCTCTCTGGAACATCATCTCTCTTCCAGAAAAGACTCTTCTAAGGGCTGAAAGGGCATTCTGGTGCAAAGGCAAGAGACAGAAATGAAGGAAGGTGCAGTTTGATGCAGGTCAAATGTGCTTTTTTCCTCACAGGGGATGTCACACCCACTGACACCAAGAAAGTGCATGGGAGTTAAGGACACCTCCAGGAAGCATGCCCAGACATCCCCATGCTTGGGCAGCCTGAAGTGGATTTTCTTCTCTTTTGCTTTACAGTCCTCTCCCAACATCATCCAGACTGAGAGCAGAGCCCTGGCTGCTAACCTTCAGTGCTGGCTGGGGGAGAACCGACACGTCTAGTGAGCACCCCTGCACCCTCCTGAGGGTCCCAGCCCAATCCCAGCTCTTCACAAAAGCTTCTGTATTTCCCTCTGGCCTGCCAGCGAGATTTAAGATGTATAGACAGCCATACATCGGGATGTAAAGGACTGGCTGGATAACTCAGGCTTTTAGCACCCTCTCCTGTCCTGTTGGCTCAGCTCCATCCTGTTGCCAGAGCAAACTGTGGGCAAGCAGCACCACACTGTCCTGCTGCAGATCCGCTGGGGCTGCAGCTGCTGGGCTTCTTCCACAAACCTCCAAGCACAAGCACGTCTTTCATGCATAGGGTCATCATTTCCAGGTCTGGATAAACAGCCCTCTGGATTTCTTAGTGCCAATTTCTGAGCCTGAGTGGTTCTGTGAGAGCAGGGAGGGAGGGGGCACAGATGGAACTCCTCCATTTACAATGCGCTGGAAGCCAGCTCGCTGCTCCCAGCTTCGAAGTTCCGTCTTGTCTTTACTTTAAAGGAGGTTTGGGCTGTTTTCCTTCGAGGACTTTGCCATAACTCAGGCTCCTGGGAGCTTCAGCATTTATCATATTAGTAACAGCTTCAGCACAGAGGCATTTTCCTGGAGCTAAATGCTGCTTGACTGTAACAGGACACTCAGCTGTGACGGGGGTCAGCTTTGACGTCAATGACACACGTTGCCTTCTATCTTGGGTGATATCAATGCACAAGTACCTTCCTGCCCTCACTTTCCCCCTTGTCCTCCAATCCCCAGGAATGAGGAGAGACCTCTGTTCAGGACCATGTGCCAACTGCCACCACCCTGGATCATGCTCGGTCTCCTCGGAGACATCCAGTCCACCAGCTGGTGACTATGCCCAAGTTCACTTTCTCTGTCCCAGCAGCAGCAGTTCCCCTAGGCCTGTCTCCAAGGTGCTGTAGATACTAACAAAAGCATCACACATGGGTCAGCTTCTAACACTCTGAGCAAACACACACAGGGCTCGGAGATTCTTCCCACACACACCAAAAGATCCAAGCAGGCTCTGTCCCTCTGGGTCCACTTTAATGTGTGGCAGCGTCCACAGCATTGGAAGCACAAAGCTACTGTTGCTAGTAAAAGACTTATTTACCCAAGTGTATTGCCTGAGACTGGCAAGGAGAGGAAGCAGTTAACCACAACAGAGGGTTTGCTCCCTGAATCCCATGGGATGCCACATAGTGTCACTTGCACTGTTTTCAGTTTATGCCTGTGCCAAAGGCAGGGGGGTGGGGATGGATTGCACAAGCCTGGGGTGAAGAGGAGAATCGTTTTCACTGTAATGGCAGCAAATTGTAGGTTATGGATGGAATCAGAGGAAGGAAACAAAAGGAGATCTGCAAGAAATAAATAACACCATAATGCCCAGAGCTGGAAGAGAGTGCAAGAGGCCAGCTAGGCTTTTCCCTGCTCCAAGGCAGGTTCAGCTGTTGCTGAAACAGCCCCAAGGGCAGCTCGCTGCCATGCTCCCCGTCCACCCCTCCCAGGTTGTCACAGCCTTCCCCAGAGCACCAGCATCAAAACCAAGCCACATCCTTGTCAGCAGAGAAACCTAGTTAAAAATGCTGGATACAAGGCTGGCCCAGGATTTTTCCCTCAAAATAGGAGGCACACAGGGCATGAGCATGGCAAAGGGCCTCACCTGAAGCTCCTGGGGGACTTGGCTGTTTCTCTCACAGGGGGAAATGTGTTTTGCAGGCTGTCTTGCTCTTTTGTGTTCACCAGCCTTCATTCTACTCTCTGAGAAGTGCTGAGCATGGTCTTGTCAGTCAAAGCATTTGGGACCTTGCCAGCCCTGGAACAAAAAAAGATTAATAACTCTAAACATTCCCTTTATTAATACTGAACACTTGAGTGCTTCCAGTGTGTCTGGAGTAGCTCTGGTACTCTCATTCTCTCAGGCTGAAAAAACTTGTACCACGCTGCTTTTGCAATATCCCAGCTTATGAAGGCCATGAAGTTACTTTGCTCCTGGTGATCCCTTTTCAGACTGGTTGTAATGCTGTAATTGAGCCCCCAGTCATAAATGGTGCTGTCCCCCTTCCCTAGAAATATTTCTGTGCCTTGTACAGAAGTACGAAAGCTTGCACAGCTTGGTGATTTTCCTGCAGGGAGCACAGGGCAAAACACTTTGATAGGAGTGATGTGTGTTGGGAAACACAGTCCCCAGAGAAGCCAGCTCTAATCCTGGGGCTAAGCACTTTGCAGTGCTGTAAGTGGAGCCAAATTTGTTATTGTTTTTAATTAAGAAGACCCATTCTCATAGCAGATGATTCAGCATGGCAATAATTGCATAATCAGGTCTAAAATTATATATTCTGAAGACAAATATACAGTGTAATGCTGAGCATTGCTGGAAAAAAATAGCAGCACATGCTTGAGGAGCTCAAGCCGGGGAAAACAGAGAGCCCCCAAAATAGCATCTGTGAACCAGGTGATATTTTTAGCCCTCTGCGAGTCAGAGGTGGGGGACAGGAGCCAGAGACACACTAGATCCACACTTGATCAATCCTGTGCTGCAGATTCTCCCTCCCCACAGCACAAGATGAGCCCTTGAATGGCAGCAGGTGTTGTCCATACCACAGGTGCTGAGCCAGCAAAACCCTCTTGTCAGTATATCTGTGTTTACCACCCAGCATTATGGGTACAGAAAGCCAAGACGGGTAGGTCAGCAGGATGGGACAGAGAACACCTGGCCTAAGACAGAGGAAAAAAAGGCAAGAAATGTGATCCTGTGATTTTGATTTTTCCCCACCCTCTCTTGATTTGGAACTGGCTCAGTTTAGGAAGGACATTGAGCCACTTGAACGTGTCCAGAGAAGGGTAACGAGGCTGGGGAGAGGCCTTGAGCACAAGCCCTGTGAGGAGACACTGAGGGAGCTGGGATTGTTTAGCCTGGAGAAGAGGAGGCTCAGGGGTGACCTTATTGCTGTCTACAACTACCTGAACGGAGGTTGTAGCCAGGAAGGGGTTGGTCTCTTCTCCCAGGCAACCAGCACCAGAACAAGAGGACACAGTCTCAAGCTGCACCAGGGGAAGTTTAGGCTGGAGGTGAAGAGAAAGTTCTTCACCGAGAGAGTCATTCGTCATTGGAATGTGCTGCCCAGGGAGGTGGTGGAGTCACCATCCCTGGAGGTGTTCAAGAGGAGATTGGACGTGGCACTTGGTGCCATGGTCTAGTCATGAGGTCTGTGGTGACAGGTTGGACTCGATGATCCTCGAGGTCTCTTCCAACCGTAGTGCTACTGTGACACTGTGATCCTTAACGGCCCTACATAATCACAGCATTTCACTCAGACCGTGAAACCTCTTACAGAAGAAGCAATGATCTTGGCTAAGGTTTCCAGAATCCCTGTGGTGCAGTAATAAATAAGATGTGTGCAGGGACGTGGGAGCCTGCACGTAACTGCAGAGTCTGGGTGCCAAAGTGCAGGTATCTTGATTGCCCTAGAGCAGGCAGGCGATGCCCATGGCTTTGGTGTCTGAGCAACCCCGTGAGAACGAAGGCACGGCACTCTTACCCTGAAAGCCAGGAACGTCGACACCAGTGGAGAAAAAGATCTTTAAAACTCCCCCCCCCCCCCAAACCAAGCCTCCTAGGTGCCACAGATACAAATACATCTATTGATCAGTGGAGGCACAAAGAAATGCAGGGAGCATTCTTGTTATCAGAGGAGAATCACGGGCTCGGTCTGGAGCTGGGGCCAAACAGTACAGAATACATCAACAAAATCTCACAACGCTGCAAGGGAGGAACAGAGTTAGAAACTCAGCTGTGCTGTTGGCAGACATCGTGGGAAATAAGTTGGAGCATCCCTGGCTGTGTAAACCCAGAGCTTTACAATTGTTCCTGGTTTCTGGGATGTCTTGTTTGCTCCTGAAGCTTGTTGGCTCTGCCTCTCCAGAGCTGCCAGCTCTATAGCTTTTCTCACACTGCCCTCTGTGTGCAGCACCGGTGGAGGACCTTCTGCACACCCAGTTCTGGGTTCCAGGGACAGCTTGTCCACAGAATAAGTACAGTCCTGAACTGATAGGTTTACCCAAGCACTTCACTATGTGCAGCAAATTGAGGATCAGATCTTTCAGCTTTTACCTGCTAATGTACTGTGTCCAGTTCTGGGCCCCTCAGTTTAAGAAGGACATTGAAACACTTGAACGTATCCAGAGAAGGGCAACAAGGCTGGGGAGAGGCCTTGAGCACAGCCCTATGAGGAGAGGCTGAGGGAGCTGGCATTGTTTAGCCTGAAGAAGAGGATGCTCAGGGGTGACCTCATTGCCCTCTACAACTACCTGAGGGGTGGTTGTGGCCGGGAAGGGGTTGGTCTCTTCTCCCAGGCAACCAGCACCAGAACAAGGGGACACAGTCTCAAGCTGTGCCAGGGAAGGTTTAGACTCGAGGTGAGGAGAAAGTTCTTCACTGAGAGAGTATTCGTCATTTGAATGTGCTGCCCAGGGAGGTGGTGGAGTCACCGTCCCTGGAGGTGTTCAAGAGGAGATTGGATGTGGCACTTGGTGCCATGGTCTATTCGTGAGGTCTGTGGTGACAGGTTGGACTCGATGATCCTCGAGGTCCTTTCCAACCTAAGTTATACTGTGATACTGTGATACTGTGATATCCATCTGAGAGGAATCCGCTCAGTTACAAAGCCTGCATCCTAACAGACACCTTAACCTTAAGGTGTTCTCAAAGTGGCTTAGCACATGTGCTCTGCAAAAGCCTTCTGCTTACTTAAAATCTTAGCCTACAGCTTGGTTTCTGGAGCTCTGGAAACACTGAACCAGGGCTGGACCACAAAAGTGGGTGTACAGTGTATCCCAGACTCCAAGCTTCAGCTTGAACATCCCCTGATCAAATTTGATCAAAAGGCAGTCCTAAAAGTTAGAGTTGAGTAACCCTTGGACAAAGTGACCCGTGTTCCCCCAAATCTCAGTCATTTCCAGAAGGTTTCCACAGCTCTGCTAGCATCCACAACCTGCCTGCTTGCAGCTTTGCACCTTCTGACACCACCTTATTCACGTACTCAGAGCAGTGTTTTCAGCCCCAGGACAGAAGTGTCAGGTTGGTGATGACTAATGGAGTTTTATTCCCATTAAGACAGCAAATTAATCTGCTGAGGGTCACCAGAGAGAGCAGGGATTTGCTGCTTTCACGAGCTGCCTAAGTGCCTTCTAGCATGCTTCGTGCTCCCTGAGCTGTCCACACAGGCAATTGCCTCCAAGAAAGCCTCCAGCATGCAGGAAGACAGATGGCTCTGATGAGAAGCACAGGGCTGGATAAGCATAACATAGTCAGAGAAGTGGGCTCCTGAACTGACACTGGTGGTCAGCCTGAAGGACAGGCAGAAACTGTTAGCAAAGGCCAAGGTGCAAAACACCAGAAGCACCTCAACTTGCCCTGCATTTGTGTCACTAGGGCTGAGTCTCCTTGCACAGGGCACCATGGAGCACACCTGAGGGACCAGCTTAGCTGAAGGAGTGGAGTGCTGGTGCCTAATAACATGCAAGCTGCTACCAGCAACTCAGCTGCTGAAGACTTTCCTATCTCTCATGCCTGTGCCAGTTCTCCAAGACCTTGGAAAGACTGTACTCATACTGCATCCTCCTCCTTAGAGAGGATATTGCTAGATCTACTTTCTGAAGCTCAGACAATCATTTCCCACAACATTTTTAGGAATTTTGTTCTCTTTGGCACCTGAGTCCCTCTGTTAAGTTTGGTGGAGTTTAACCAACAAGTTCAGTGCTTTGGAAGGGGGATGAGGAGAGACAACAAAAAACGATGTAAGCCTTAAAGCACCAGACAGGAAAGCCCTTTCTGTGTTGCTTATCCCCCATTACCCAAATTACTGCATACATTTATCGCCACTACGCTCAGCTGACATTGAGGATTAGCTCAGGGCCATGCTGAGTGTCACTGCAGCCCCTCAGAGCTCAGTCCTGAACTTCTCCTGGGCACCCAGAAATGGGATTCCAGGCACTCTCCTGTCTGATGAGATGTACCTGGCCACACGCTTCTCCTCTTGGCCGTGAAATAAAAGTCTGTCTATGTCCATGTCCATCCTTCCCAGAAAGGAGCAAACTGCTCTCAGAGGAGGGCATTCAGACCAAAGCAGGACCAAAGCCAGCACTAATCCTGGCAACAAAACAAGGAGTCCTTCCTGTGATGGATGGAAAAGCAGGAAGAACAACGTGAAATGAAAGAGCTTTCCACTGCCCGGTCCTGGTGGCGAACATCCAGCCCAGTTACACTGAGTGGTTTGTTTAATGCCCAGTGTGGAAAGCAGGGGAGTGAACAGCCATACAGTCAATCAGGAGCCTGGTTCCCCAGCTACTCAGCATGGGTATTTGGGGTATGAACCCTGTCTGCCCAGTGCCTGGCATGACCTGGGCCCCCCGGAGCTAGGGTTTGTTGTGATAGTTGGATAATCACTGTAGCATAAGAGGTTCTGCCCCAGTATCCATCAATGAGATAGCAAATGGAGTCTGTGGGCTTTAAATCAAGTTATAATTTCATGTGGGTCTGCCTCACAACTGCTAAGGTTTGATCAAATGATATTGTCAGAAATGAAACCAACCAAACCCACTTGTAATGGTTCAGGCACAGGGCCTGCCCTGCCTGCTCCCCCAGCACAGAAGTGAGGGAAAGAGTAACACACACAACTCAGGATGGAAGAGTTTAATGTAACATAAGATGTCATAAGGAGAATGGCCAGCCTGATCTAGTGTGGGGTGTCCCTGCCCATGGCAGGGGGGTTGGAACTAGATGATCCTTGTGGTCCCTTCCAACCCTGACTGATACTATGATACTATACTATGATACTATGGTCTACCATAATGAAAGGCTTTTAGACCCAGGGACCAACTCTGGGTCAATCACAAGTTCAGTCCTTCTCTCATTTCACATTCAGGTGCTGTAATGAATTAATAATGGCAGCATATCAAATGCCATGCTGTTTTCTGTGGGTCCAGCCTGGCCTGCCCTTACCTTCCCGCTTACATTGACTGAGGCATCTGGCACACAGCTCAAAATCCTGAAAGATAAAATACAGTGACAGTCAGGGTCTGTCTGTCCCACCCCCAGTGCTTGTTTAATGTGCTTAGCCCCAACACCAACCTCCCAAGCTCCTGTGTCCGTGATGCTCCTGGCTTCTTGCCCAATCCAAGGACACCATGTGGTCATCAAAAGGTAAGAAGATGACAGGCAAGTAGGTGTTGCAGTACCTTTCACATCCTGTGTTGTATCCCACTGAATTACAATCATCTCCCATGTTTTGTGTAGGAAAGTGTCTGTCCCAGCCCTGTCCACTCTGCAGCACCTGATGAGGGCAGGTATCTCAGCAGCATCTGCTTAACAAGACTTCTTTAACCCAGAGATACTCATGTTGAAAGCAGTTCACAAGCATTTCTCTGTTTTTGTTGAAGGAACTAATGGAGCAACCCAGGGCAACAAACAGCTTGCCAAGGATCCACACTTGGCTATCAGAAATGCACTAAGAAGTGAGGCTTTCCTAGCCCTTAATCTGGATTTATTTCAATACCTCTGCTCACTGCTGCTGGTGTCAGAAAGAAACAGAGTGCCTTGTCTCAGAGCTCTTAAAACACCTCAACCATGCCTGTATCTTGGCTGCTCCAGCTGCTGTGTGGCTGAACATAACTCCAGCCCTGGGACAGAGGGAATCTGTCCACTTGCAGGCAGAACACAGATAGTATGGGCACAGGCTGGGATGGTGCCTTTGCCTTTTGTGCTTTGGAGCTGCCTGCTTCATGTCTCATCGAGCACAAGCTTTGAATTTTTCTGTTGCTGAGTGCTACAGTCCCTTGGTTACAGCAGCTTTGGGCAGAGTGGCACAGGGCAATAAATGCTGTGTGGAAATAGGACACTAATTCCAGGGCTGGCTTATGTATAGCTGGAAGGAGGGCATGGGAAAAGCCTTCACAGAATCACAGAATGGTGGGGGTTGAAAGGGAACTCTGAGGATCATCCAGTCCAACCTCCCTGCCAAAGCAGGATCATCCAGAGTAAATCACACAGGAACACATCCAGGTGGATTTTGAATGCCTCTGGAGAAAGAGACTGCACAACCCCCCTGGGCAGCCTGTTCCAGTCCTCTGCCACTCCCAAAGCAAAGAATTTTTTCCTTATGTTCACATGGAACCTCTTGTGTTCCAGTTTGTGCTCACTGCCCCCACTGCCCCTTGTGCTGTCCCTGGACGCCACTGAGAAGAATCTGTCCTCCAGCAGAGAAAGGGCTGGCTTTGTCGCATCCCTGCTAATTGATCCTGCCCTGTTGTGCTGCCTGCCCAGGGCATACCCTTCCCTGAAAGAGGGAAAAACCTCCAGGGCACATCTCATTGGGGTGGTCATTAAGAGGCAGGAGTGATTTGTAAGGCTCCATATATACCCAGGCTGTTTTCTGGGGTACGAGTAAATGGGAAAATCAGCTTTTAATTTCTAGCTGGAGAAAAAGGTTATGAGGCATCACAGAGAGAGTGAACAAATAAAACCCCCCCACAACCCTGCAGATCCTGGAGAGCTGTGATGATGGGAGCTTAATGACCCTTTTTTCAAACTGTAGGGATTTATTTGACACAGCCCATGCAGCCTCCAGAGCAGGGGAGTGCGCACTGTGGAGTCTCAAAGAGACTTTAAGGCTAAGCGGGGAGGAGCAGCCCTCCCAATCTGTTGTTGTTTCAAGTGTTTTAAAAGCCACAGCTCTCAGTAACGTGATACCTCCTTGTCCAACCCGTCTCAGTGGCTTTAAATGAGCAATCTGCAACCGCAGAGAGTGTATGGTGAGAAACAGCTGGCTGATCAGCAATCCTCCTCCTCCCCGTGTCCCAGAGGAAGCCTGTGCAGGACACAGCACTCATTTATTGGCACAGCCACGCCGTTTTCCTTTCATTTAATCTCACTTTAGTAAACAGCCCCATTTGTGGGTCACTGAGGACGCCACACAGCCTCCAGGTTCCCCCAGCATGCCATCACACTTCATTAAAAAAATGAGTGGAGGGCTGAGGAGCCAGCCTGCTGACTCCCGTGGTGCAGCTGGGATGAGAGGGCTCTCATTTTCACAGGAGCCAGCCTCTGCACCAAGTGAAAATTAAATATTTTGGCTCTTGGGAGCATTTATTTTGTAGCTCAGGCATGTGCCAGTGAAGGTCTTCTGCTCCTGCTTTCTGCTGGGCAGGCCATGTTCAGGCACACGAAGGGCTGAGGAGCTGTGCTCATTTTGCTGCCTGCTGCTTTCCCCTCCATGCACACCCTGCATATGGATGGCCAAACTGAGCATCCTGGCTTTCCCTCAAATCAGTCCAGGTAATGAATCATAGAATAGTCAGGGTTGGAAGGGACCATCAAGGATCATCTAGTTCCAACCCCCCTGCCATGGGCAGGGACACTTCACACTACAGCAGCTTGCTCACAGCCACATCCAGCCTGACCTTAAAAACCTCTAGGGTGAGGCTTCCACCACCTGGGCAACCTGTGCCAGTGTCTCACCACCCTCATGGGGAAGAGCTTCTTCCTAACATCCAATCTGAATCCACCCATTTCCATTTTTTTTTCCATTCCCCCTAGTCCTGTCACTACCTGACTCCCTAAAAAAGTCCCTCCCCAGCTTTCCTGTAGGCCTGTATCATTGTATCAGGAGGGAGGTGATGAAAATGCACATGGACGAGAGGAGAGAACCTGAGCAGGAAAATGCAGTCTCGTACTCTGCGTAGAGGCAATGCCCCATCCATACATTTGCTTTGCAGATGTGTAATGCTGATGGTGTTAATCTTCCCAGCTGACAGCAGCAAGGCTGGTGAGGAATGGGCTATTACAGAACAGCCTGGGTAGCTCCCCGTGTAATTGGGAGCTGCTGCTGAGCTCCCTTCTGCGGAAAGCTGTTTTTAAAGCCGTTTCTTATCACGATTAATAGGAATCTGCCAAAGCAATGCCTCCCCCTCCCCCACCCTGCAAACCACTCTGACAGCAGAGTTGCCATTTTTGCCAGTCAATGCCATTTGTAACCACCCCCCTGCTAACAAAAGTGTTTTCATCCCATAAATTCCCTAGAAACTAAATATAGCTGAGGGCAGGGAATTGAAAGTCTTCTCAGTGAATGGCGAGGGTTTGGCTTTGTTTCTTTTACAAAGGAGCTTTCTGAAAATGAAACCTGACATGATTCAGCCTCAAGAAGAGAAAGCAAATATTTATCACCAGCAGGGAACGTGTAGAAAGGGAGGCAACTGGGTTGTGACTCAGGCTGGGCTATGCAGGGGAGTTATTCATGTCACTAGAATCAACATAACCTAGCAAGGGGGGCTCCTCTCTTGTCCTCTTTCCTCGTAACTCCTGTTTTCTTCAGGAGGATCCTTATGGCCTTTGTAACACTTTAAAAGGTCAAACTAAGCAGCAGGAAGAACCCACATGGGGTTGGGGGGGGGGGGGGTGGGAGGGGTGGAGGTGGGGGGAGTGGGAAGGGTGGAGGTGGGGGGGGTGGGGAGGGGAGGAAGGGGAGCAGCAGAGAGAAAAGCCATCAGTGGAAGCCCACTGAGAGGAGAA
>NW_027142817.1:0-147662 GCF_026170545.1 Melanerpes formicivorus
GGAAAGACCTAGCACCAAATCCAATTTGCCATCTGATCTAACTTCTGGAGGCAGTCAAAATGAGCATTTGAATTCTTCCCTACCTTATTCCTGTGCTGAGATACAGGCTGCTCCAACCTGCTGTAAAATGCTTGATTTCGAGAGTGAGCGAAACTAATGAAAACATTGTTGGGGTAAAACCTAAAGGGAAAGACCTAGCACCAAATCCAATTTGCCATCTGATCTAACTTCTGGAGGCAGTCAAAATGAGCCTTAGAATTCTTCCCTACCTTATTCCTGTGCTGAGATACAGGCTGCTCCAACCTGCTGTAAAATGCTTGATTTCGAGAGTGAGCGAAACTAATGAAAACATTGTTGGGGTAAAACCTAAAGGGAAAGACCTAGCACCAAATCCAATTTGCCATCTGATCTAACTTCTGGAGGCAGTCAAAATGAGCCTTAGAATTCTTCCCTACCTTATTCCTGTGCTGAGATACAGGCTGCTCCAACCTGCTGTAAAATGCTTGATTTCGAGAGTGAGCGAAACTAATGAAAACATTGTTGGGGTAAAACCTAAAGGGAAAGACCTAGCACCAAATCCAATTTGCCGTCTGATCTAACTTCTGGAGGCAGTCAAAATGAGCCTTAGAATTCTTCCCCTACCTTATTCCTGTGCTGAGATACAGGCTGCTCCAACCTGCTGTAAAATGCTTGATTTCGAGAGTGAGCGAAACTAATGAAAACATTGTTGGGGTAAAACCTAAAGGGAAAGACCTAGCACCAAATCCAATTTGCCATCTGATCTAACTTCTGGAGGCAGTCAAAATGATCCTTAGAATTCTTCCCTACCTTATTCCTGTGCTGAGATACAGGCTGCTCCAACCTGCTGTAAAATGCTTGATTTCGAGAGTGAGCGAAACTAATGAAAACATTGTTGGGGTAAAACCTAAAGGGAAAGACCTAGCACCAAATCCAATTTGCCATCTGATCTAACTTCTGGAGGCAGTCAAAATGATCCTTAGAATTCTTCCCTACCTTATTCCTGTGCTGAGATACAGGCTGCTCCAACCTGCTGTAAAATGCTTGATTTCGAGAGTGAGCGAAACTAATGAAAACATTGTTGGGGTAAAACCTAAAGGGAAAGACCTAGCACCAAATCCAATTTGCCATCTGATCTAACTTCTGGAGGCAGTCAAAATGATCCTTAGAATTCTTCCCTACCTTATTCCTGTGCTGAGATACAGGCTGCTCCAACCTGCTGTAAAATGCTTGATTTCGAGAGTGAGCGAAACTAATGAAAACATTGTTGGGGTAAAAACCTAAAGGGAAAGACCTAGCACCAAATCCAATTTGCCATCTGATCTAACTTCTGGAGGCAGTCAAAATGAGCCTTAGAATTCTTCCCTACCTTATTCCTGTGCTGAGATACAGGCTGCTCCAACCTGCTGTAAAATGCTTGATTTCGAGAGTGAGCGAAACTAATGAAAACATTGTTGGGGTAAAACCTAAAGGGAAAGACCTAGCACCAAATCCAATTTGCCGTCTGATCTAACTTCTGGAGGCAGTCAAAATGAGCCTTAGAATTCTTCCCTACCTTATTCCTGTGCTGAGATACAGGCTGCTCCAACCTGCTGTAAAATGCTTGATTTCGAGAGTGAGCGAAACTAATGAAAACATTGTTGGGGTAAAACCTAAAGGGAAAGACCTAGCACCAAATCCAATTTGCCGTCTGATCTAACTTCTGGAGGCAGTCAAAATGAGCCTTAGAATTCTTCCCTACCTTATTCCTGTGCTGAGATACAGGCTGCTCCAACCTGCTGTAAAATGCTTGATTTCGAGAGTGAGCGAAACTAATGAAAACATTGTTGGGGTAAAACCTAAAGGGAAAGACCTAGCACCAAATCCAATTTGCCATCTGATCTAACTTCTGGAGGCAGTCAAAATGAGCCTTAGAATTCTTCCCTACCTTATTCCTGTGCTGAGATACAGGCTGCTCCAACCTGCTGTAAAATGCTTGATTTCGAGAGTGAGCGAAACTAATGAAAACATTGTTGGGGTAAAACCTAAAGGGAAAGACCTAGCACCCAAATCCAATTTGCCATCTGATCTAACTTCTGGAGGCAGTCAAAATGAGCCTTAGAATTCTTCCCTACCTTATTCCTGTGCTGAGATACAGGCTGCTCCAACCTGCTGTAAAATGCTTGATTTCGAGAGTGAGCGAAACTAATGAAAACATTGTTGGGGTAAAACCTAAAGGGAAAGACCTAGCACCAAATCCAATTTGCCATCTGATCTAACTTCTGGAGGCAGTCAAAATGATCCTTAGAATTCTTCCCTACCTTATTCCTGTGCTGAGATACAGGCTGCTCCAACCTGCTGTAAAATGCTTGATTTCGAGAGTGAGCGAAACTAATGAAAACATTGTTGGGGTAAAACCTAAAGGGAAAGACCTAGCACCAAATCCAATTTGCCATCTGATCTAACTTCTGGAGGCAGTCAAAATGAGCATTTGAATTCTTCCCTACCTTATTCCTGTGCTGAGATACAGGCTGCTCCAACCTGCTGTAAAATGCTTGATTTCGAGAGTGAGCGAAACTAATGAAAACATTGTTGGGGTAAAACCTAAAGGGAAAGACCTAGCACCAAATCCAATTTGCCATCTGATCTAACTTCTGGAGGCAGTCAAAATGAGCCTTAGAATTCTTCCCTACCTTATTCCTGTGCTGAGATACAGGCTGCTCCAACCTGCTGTAAAATGCTTGATTTCGAGAGTGAGCGAAACTAATGAAAACATTGTTGGGGTAAAACCTAAAGGGAAAGACCTAGCACCAAATCCAATTTGCCATCTGATCTAACTTCTGGAGGCAGTCAAAATGAGCCTTAGAATTCTTCCCTACCTTATTCCTGTGCTGAGATACAGGCTGCTCCAACCTGCTGTAAAATGCTTGATTTCGAGAGTGAGCGAAACTAATGAAAACATTGTTGGGGTAAAACCTAAAGGGAAAGACCTAGCACCAAATCCAATTTGCCATCTGATCTAACTTCTGGAGGCAGTCAAAATGATCCTTAGAATTCTTCCCTACCTTATTCCTGTGCTGAGATACAGGCTGCTCCAACCTGCTGTAAAATGCTTGATTTCGAGAGTGAGCGAAACTAATGAAAACATTGTTGGGGTAAAACCTAAAGGGAAAGACCTAGCACCAAATCCAATTTGCCATCTGATCTAACTTCTGGAGGCAGTCAAAATGATCCTTAGAATTCTTCCCTACCTTATTCCTGTGCTGAGATACAGGCTGCTCCAACCTGCTGTAAAATGCTTGATTTCGAGAGTGAGCGAAACTAATGAAAACATTGTTGGGGTAAAACCTAAAGGGAAAGACCTAGCACCAAATCCAATTTGCCATCTGATCTAACTTCTGGAGGCAGTCAAAATGAGCCTTAGAATTTCTTCCCTACCTTATTCCTGTGCTGAGATACAGGCTGCTCCAACCTGCTGTAAAATGCTTGATTTCGAGAGTGAGCGAAACTAATGAAAACATTGTTGGGGTAAAACCTAAAGGGAAAGACCTAGCACCAAATCCAATTTGCCATCTGATCTAACTTCTGGAGGCAGTCAAAATGATCCTTAGAATTCTTCCCTACCTTATTCCTGTGCTGAGATACAGGCTGCTCCAACCTGCTGTAAAATGCTTGATTTCGAGAGTGAGCGAAACTAATGAAAACATTGTTGGGGTAAAACCTAAAGGGAAAGACCTAGCACCAAATCCAATTTGCCATCTGATCTAACTTCTGGAGGCAGTCAAAATGAGCCTTAGAATTCTTCCCTACCTTATTCCTGTGCTGAGATACAGGCTGCTCCAACCTGCTGTAAAATGCTTGATTTCGAGAGTGAGCGAAACTAATGAAAACATTGTTGGGGTAAAACCTAAAGGGAAAGACCTAGCACCAAATCCAATTTGCCATCTGATCTAACTTCTGGAGGCAGTCAAAATGAGCCTTAGAATTCTTCCCTACCTTATTCCTGTGCTGAGATACAGGCTGCTCCAACCTGCTGTAAAATGCTTGATTTCGAGAGTGAGCAAAACTAATGAAAACATTGTTGGGGTAAAACCTAAAGGGAAAGACCTAGCACCAAATCCAATTTGCCATCTGATCTAACTTCTGGAGGCAGTCAAAATGAGCCTTAGAATTCTTCCCTACCTTATTCCTGTGCTGAGATACAGGCTGCTCCAACCTGCTGTAAAATGCTTGATTTCGAGAGTGAGCGAAACTAATGAAAACATTGTTGGGGTAAAACCTAAAGGGAAAGACCTAGCACCAAATCCAATTTGCCATCTGATCTAACTTCTGGAGGCAGTCAAAATGAGCCTTAGAATTCTTCCCTACCTTATTCCTGTGCTGAGATACAGGCTGCTCCAACCTGCTGTAAAATGCTTGATTTCGAGAGTGAGCGAAACTAATGAAAACATTGTTGGGGGTAAAACCTAAAGGGAAAGACCTAGCACCAAATCCAATTTGCCATCTGATCTAACTTCTGGAGGCAGTCAAAATGAGCCTTAGAATTCTTCCCTACCTTATTCCTGTGCTGAGATACAGGCTGCTCCAACCTGCTGTAAAATGCTTGATTTCGAGAGTGAGCGAAACTAATGAAAACATTGTTGGGGTAAAACCTAAAGGGAAAGACCTAGCACCAAATCCAATTTGCCATCTGATCTAACTTCTGGAGGCAGTCAAAATGATCCTTAGAATTCTTCCCTACCTTATTCCTGTGCTGAGATACAGGCTGCTCCAACCTGCTGTAAAATGCTTGATTTCGAGAGTGAGCGAAACTAATGAAAACATTGTTGGGGTAAAACCTAAAGGGAAAGACCTAGCACCAAATCCAATTTGCCATCTGATCTAACTTCTGGAGGCAGTCAAAATGAGCCTTAGAATTCTTCCCTACCTTATTCCTGTGCTGAGATACAGGCTGCTCCAACCTGCTGTAAAATGCTTGATTTCGAGAGTGAGCGAAACTAATGAAAACATTGTTGGGGTAAAACCTAAAGGGAAAGACCTAGCACCAAATCCAATTTGCCATCTGATCTAACTTCTGGAGGCAGTCAAAATGAGCCTTAGAATTCTTCCCTACCTTATTCCTGTGCTGAGATACAGGCTGCTCCAACCTGCTGTAAAATGCTTGATTTCGAGAGTGAGCGAAACTAATGAAAACATTGTTGGGGGTAAAACCTAAAGGGAAAGACCTAGCACCAAATCCAATTTGCCATCTGATCTAACTTCTGGAGGCAGTCAAAATGAGCCTTAGAATTCTTCCCTACCTTATTCCTGTGCTGAGATACAGGCTGCTCCAACCTGCTGTAAAATGCTTGATTTCGAGAGTGAGCGAAACTAATGAAAACATTGTTGGGGTAAAACCTAAAGGGAAAGACCTAGCACCAAATCCAATTTGCCATCTGATCTAACTTCTGGAGGCAGTCAAAATGATCCTTAGAATTCTTCCCTACCTTATTCCTGTGCTGAGATACAGGCTGCTCCAACCTGCTGTAAAATGCTTGATTTCGAGAGTGAGCGAAAACTAATGAAAACATTGTTGGGGTAAAACCTAAAGGGAAAGACCTAGCACCAAATCCAATTTGCCATCTGATCTAACTTCTGGAGGCAGTCAAAATGAGCCTTAGAATTCTTCCCTACCTTATTCCTGTGCTGAGATACAGGCTGCTCCAACCTGCTGTAAAATGCTTGATTTCGAGAGTGAGCGAAACTAATGAAAACATTGTTGGGGTAAAACCTAAAGGGAAAGACCTAGCACCAAATCCAATTTGCCATCTGATCTAACTTCTGGAGGCAGTCAAAATGAGCCTTAGAATTCTTCCCTACCTTATTCCTGTGCTGAGATACAGGCTGCTCCAACCTGCTGTAAAATGCTTGATTTCGAGAGTGAGCGAAACTAATGAAAACATTGTTGGGGTAAAACCTAAAGGGAAAGACCTAGCACCAAATCCAATTTGCCATCTGATCTAACTTCTGGAGGCAGTCAAAATGATCCTTAGAATTCTTCCCTACCTTATTCCTGTGCTGAGATACAGGCTGCTCCAACCTGCTGTAAAATGCTTGATTTCGAGAGTGAGCGAAACTAATGAAAACATTGTTGGGGTAAAACCTAAAGGGAAAGACCTAGCACCAAATCCAATTTGCCATCTGATCTAACTTCTGGAGGCAGTCAAAATGAGCCTTAGAATTCTTCCCTACCTTATTCCTGTGCTGAGATACAGGCTGCTCCAACCTGCTGTAAAATGCTTGATTTCGAGAGTGAGCGAAACTAATGAAAACATTGTTGGGGTAAAACCTAAAGGGAAAGACCTAGCACCAAATCCAATTTGCCATCTGATCTAACTTCTGGAGGCAGTCAAAATGAGCCTTAGAATTCTTCCCTACCTTATTCCTGTGCTGAGATACAGGCTGCTCCAACCTGCTGTAAAATGCTTGATTTCGAGAGTGAGCGAAACTAATGAAAACATTGTTGGGGTAAAACCTAAAGGGAAAGACCTAGCACCAAATCCAATTTGCCATCTGATCTAACTTCTGGAGGCAGTCAAAATGAGCCTTAGAATTCTTCCCTACCTTATTCCTGTGCTGAGATACAGGCTGCTCCAACCTGCTGTAAAATGCTTGATTTCGAGAGTGAGCGAAACTAATGAAAACATTGTTGGGGTAAAACCTAAAGGGAAAGACCTAGCACCAAATCCAATTTGCCATCTGATCTAACTTCTGGAGGCAGTCAAAATGATCCTTAGAATTCTTCCCTACCTTATTCCTGTGCTGAGATACAGGCTGCTCCAACCTGCTGTAAAATGCTTGATTTCGAGAGTGAGCGAAACTAATGAAAACATTGTTGGGGTAAAACCTAAAGGGAAAGACCTAGCACCAAATCCAATTTGCCATCTGATCTAACTTCTGGAGGCAGTCAAAATGAGCCTTAGAATTCTTCCCTACCTTATTCCTGTGCTGAGATACAGGCTGCTCCAACCTGCTGTAAAATGCTTGATTTCGAGAGTGAGCGAAACTAATGAAAACATTGTTGGGGTAAAACCTAAAGGGAAAGACCTAGCACCAAATCCAATTTGCCATCTGATCTAACTTCTGGAGGCAGTCAAAATGAGCCTTAGAATTCTTCCCTACCTTATTCCTGTGCTGAGATACAGGCTGCTCCAACCTGCTGTAAAATGCTTGATTTCGAGAGTGAGCGAAACTAATGAAAACATTGTTGGGGTAAAACCTAAAGGGAAAGACCTAGCACCAAATCCAATTTGCCATCTGATCTAACTTCTGGAGGCAGTCAAAATGATCCTTAGAATTCTTCCCTACCTTATTCCTGTGCTGAGATACAGGCTGCTCCAACCTGCTGTAAAATGCTTGATTTCGAGAGTGAGCGAAACTAATGAAAACATTGTTGGGGTAAAACCTAAAGGGAAAGACCTAGCACCAAATCCAATTTGCCATCTGATCTAACTTCTGGAGGCAGTCAAAATGAGCATTTGAATTCTTCCCTACCTTATTCCTGTGCTGAGATACAGGCTGCTCCAACCTGCTGTAAAATGCTTGATTTCGAGAGTGAGCGAAACTAATGAAAACATTGTTGGGGTAAAACCTAAAGGGAAAGACCTAGCACCAAATCCAATTTGCCATCTGATCTAACTTCTGGAGGCAGTCAAAATGAGCCTTAGAATTCTTCCCTACCTTATTCCTGTGCTGAGATACAGGCTGCTCCAACCTGCTGTAAAATGCTTGATTTCGAGAGTGAGCGAAACTAATGAAAACATTGTTGGGGTAAAACCTAAAGGGAAAGACCTAGCACCAAATCCAATTTGCCATCTGATCTAACTTCTGGAGGCAGTCAAAATGAGCCTTAGAATTCTTCCCTACCTTATTCCTGTGCTGAGATACAGGCTGCTCCAACCTGCTGTAAAATGCTTGATTTCGAGAGTGAGCGAAACTAATGAAAACATTGTTGGGGTAAAACCTAAAGGGAAAGACCTAGCACCAAATCCAATTTGCCATCTGATCTAACTTCTGGAGGCAGTCAAAATGAGCATTTGAATTCTTCCCTACCTTATTCCTGTGCTGAGATACAGGCTGCTCCAACCTGCTGTAAAATGCTTGATTTCGAGAGTGAGCGAAACTAATGAAAACATTGTTGGGGTAAAACCTAAAGGGAAAGACCTAGCACCAAATCCAATTTGCCATCTGATCTAACTTCTGGAGGCAGTCAAAATGATCCTTAGAATTCTTCCCTACCTTATTCCTGTGCTGAGATACAGGCTGCTCCAACCTGCTGTAAAATGCTTGATTTCGAGAGTGAGCGAAACTAATGAAAACATTGTTGGGGTAAAACCTAAAGGGAAAGACCTAGCACCAAATCCAATTTGCCATCTGATCTAACTTCTGGAGGCAGTCAAAATGATCCTTAGAATTCTTCCTTACCTTATTCCTGTGCTGAGATACAGGCTGCTCCAACCTGCTGTAAAATGCTTGATTTCGAGAGTGAGCGAAACTAATGAAAACATTGTTGGGGTAAAACCTAAAGGGAAAGACCTAGCACCAAATCCAATTTGCCATCTGATCTAACTTCTGGAGGCAGTCAAAATGAGCCTTAGAATTCTTCCCTACCTTATTCCTGTGCTGAGATACAGGCTGCTCCAACCTGCTGTAAAATGCTTGATTTCGAGAGTGAGCGAAACTAATGAAAACATTGTTGGGGTAAAACCTAAAGGGAAAGACCTAGCACCAAATCCAATTTGCCATCTGATCTAACTTCTGGAGGCAGTCAAAATGAGCCTTAGAATTCTTCCCTACCTTATTCCTGTGCTGAGATACAGGCTGCTCCAACCTGCTGTAAAATGCTTGATTTCGAGAGTGAGCGAAACTAATGAAAACATTGTTGGGGTAAAACCTAAAGGGAAAGACCTAGCACCAAATCCAATTTGCCATCTGATCTAACTTCTGGAGGCAGTCAAAATGATCCTTAGAATTCTTCCCTACCTTATTCCTGTGCTGAGATACAGGCTGCTCCAACCTGCTGTAAAATGCTTGATTTCGAGAGTGAGCGAAACTAATGAAAACATTGTTGGGGTAAAACCTAAAGGGAAAGACCTAGCACCAAATCCAATTTGCCATCTGATCTAACTTCTGGAGGCAGTCAAAATGAGCCTTAGAATTCTTCCCTACCTTATTCCTGTGCTGAGATACAGGCTGCTCCAACCTGCTGTAAAATGCTTGATTTCAAGAGTGAGCGAAACTAATGAAAACATTGTTGGGGTAAAACCTAAAGGGAAAGACCTAGCACCAAATCCAATTTGCCATCTGATCTAACTTCTGGAGGCAGTCAAAATGAGCATTTGAATTCTTCCCTACCTTATTCCTGTGCTGAGATACAGGCTGCTCCAACCTGCTGTAAAATGCTTGATTTCGAGAGTGAGCGAAACTAATGAAAACATTGTTGGGGTAAAACCTAAAGGGAAAGACCTAGCACCAAATCCAATTTGCCATCTGATCTAACTTCTGGAGGCAGTCAAAATGAGCCTTAGAATTCTTCCCTACCTTATTCCTGTGCTGAGATACAGGCTGCTCCAACCTGCTGTAAAATGCTTGATTTCGAGAGTGAGCGAAACTAATGAAAACATTGTTGGGGTAAAACCTAAAGGGAAAGACCTAGCACCAAATCCAATTTGCCATCTGATCTAACTTCTGGAGGCAGTCAAAATGAGCCTTAGAATTCTTCCCTACCTTATTCCTGTGCTGAGATACAGGCTGCTCCAACCTGCTGTAAAATGCTTGATTTCGAGAGTGAGCGAAACTAATGAAAACATTGTTGGGGTAAAACCTAAAGGGAAAGACCTAGCACCAAATCCAATTTGCCATCTGATCTAACTTCTGGAGGCAGTCAAAATGAGCATTTGAATTCTTCCCTACCTTATTCCTGTGCTGAGATACAGGCTGCTCCAACCTGCTGTAAAATGCTTGATTTCGAGAGTGAGCGAAACTAATGAAAACATTGTTGGGGTAAAACCTAAAGGGAAAGACCTAGCACCAAATCCAATTTGCCATCTGATCTAACTTCTGGAGGCAGTCAAAATGATCCTTAGAATTCTTCCCTACCTTATTCCTGTGCTGAGATACAGGCTGCTCCAACCTGCTGTAAAATGCTTGATTTCGAGAGTGAGCGAAACTAATGAAAACATTGTTGGGGTAAAACCTAAAGGGAAAGACCTAGCACCAAATCCAATTTGCCATCTGATCTAACTTCTGGAGGCAGTCAAAATGAGCCTTAGAATTCTTCCTTACCTTATTCCTGTGCTGAGATACAGGCTGCTCCAACCTGCTGTAAAATGCTTGATTTCGAGAGTGAGCGAAACTAATGAAAACATTGTTGGGGTAAAACCTAAAGGGAAAGACCTAGCACCAAATCCAATTTGCCATCTGATCTAACTTCTGGAGGCAGTCAAAATGAGCCTTAGAATTCTTCCCTACCTTATTCCTGTGCTGAGATACAGGCTGCTCCAACCTGCTGTAAAATGCTTGATTTCGAGAGTGAGCGAAACTAATGAAAACATTGTTGGGGTAAAACCTAAAGGGAAAGACCTAGCACCAAATCCAATTTGCCATCTGATCTAACTTCTGGAGGCAGTCAAAATGAGCCTTAGAATTCTTCCCTACCTTATTCCTGTGCTGAGATACAGGCTGCTCCAACCTGCTGTAAAATGCTTGATTTCGAGAGTGAGCGAAACTAATGAAAACATTGTTGGGGTAAAACCTAAAGGGAAAGACCTAGCACCAAATCCAATTTGCCATCTGATCTAACTTCTGGAGGCAGTCAAAATGAGCCTTAGAATTCTTCCCTACCTTATTCCTGTGCTGAGATACAGGCTGCTCCAACCTGCTGTAAAATGCTTGATTTCAAGAGTGAGCGAAACTAATGAAAACATTGTTGGGGTAAAACCTAAAGGGAAAGACCTAGCACCAAATCCAATTTGCCATCTGATCTAACTTCTGGAGGCAGTCAAAATGAGCATTTGAATTCTTCCCTACCTTATTCCTGTGCTGAGATACAGGCTGCTCCAACCTGCTGTAAAATGCTTGATTTCGAGAGTGAGCGAAACTAATGAAAACATTGTTGGGGTAAAACCTAAAGGGAAAGACCTAGCACCAAATCCAATTTGCCATCTGATCTAACTTCTGGAGGCAGTCAAAATGAGCATTTGAATTCTTCCCTACCTTATTCCTGTGCTGAGATACAGGCTGCTCCAACCTGCTGTAAAATGCTTGATTTCGAGAGTGAGCGAAACTAATGAAAACATTGTTGGGGTAAAACCTAAAGGGAAAGACCTAGCACCAAATCCAATTTGCCATCTGATCTAACTTCTGGAGGCAGTCAAAATGATCCTTAGAATTCTTCCCTACCTTATTCCTGTGCTGAGATACAGGCTGCTCCAACCTGCTGTAAAATGCTTGATTTCGAGAGTGAGCGAAACTAATGAAAACATTGTTGGGGTAAAACCTAAAGGGAAAGACCTAGCACCAAATCCAATTTGCCATCTGATCTAACTTCTGGAGGCAGTCAAAATGAGCCTTAGAATTCTTCCCTACCTTATTCCTGTGCTGAGATACAGGCTGCTCCAACCTGCTGTAAAATGCTTGATTTCGAGAGTGAGCGAAACTAATGAAAACATTGTTGGGGTAAAACCTAAAGGGAAAGACCTAGCACCAAATCCAATTTGCCATCTGATCTAACTTCTGGAGGCAGTCAAAATGAGCCTTAGAATTCTTCCCTACCTTATTCCTGTGCTGAGATACAGGCTGCTCCAACCTGCTGTAAAATGCTTGATTTCGAGAGTGAGCGAAACTAATGAAAACATTGTTGGGGTAAAACCTAAAGGGAAAGACCTAGCACCAAATCCAATTTGCCATCTGATCTAACTTCTGGAGGCAGTCAAAATGAGCCTTAGAATTCTTCCCTACCTTATTCCTGTGCTGAGATACAGGCTGCTCCAACCTGCTGTAAAATGCTTGATTTCGAGAGTGAGCGAAACTAATGAAAACATTGTTGGGGTAAAACCTAAAGGGAAAGACCTAGCACCAAATCCAATTTGCCATCTGATCTAACTTCTGGAGGCAGTCAAAATGATCCTTAGAATTCTTCCCTACCTTATTCCTGTGCTGAGATACAGGCTGCTCCAACCTGCTGTAAAATGCTTGATTTCGAGAGTGAGCGAAACTAATGAAAACATTGTTGGGGTAAAACCTAAAGGGAAAGACCTAGCACCAAATCCAATTTGCCATCTGATCTAACTTCTGGAGGCAGTCAAAATGATCCTTAGAATTCTTCCCTACCTTATTCCTGTGCTGAGATACAGGCTGCTCCAACCTGCTGTAAAATGCTTGATTTCGAGAGTGAGCGAAACTAATGAAAACATTGTTGGGGTAAAACCTAAAGGGAAAGACCTAGCACCAAATCCAATTTGCCATCTGATCTAACTTCTGGAGGCAGTCAAAATGATCCTTAGAATTCTTCCCTACCTTATTCCTGTGCTGAGATACAGGCTGCTCCAACCTGCTGTAAAATGCTTGATTTCGAGAGTGAGCGAAACTAATGAAAACATTGTTGGGGTAAAACCTAAAGGGAAAGACCTAGCACCAAATCCAATTTGCCATCTGATCTAACTTCTGGAGGCAGTCAAAATGATCCTTAGAATTCTTCCCTACCTTATTCCTGTGCTGAGATACAGGCTGCTCCAACCTGCTGTAAAATGCTTGATTTCGAGAGTGAGCGAAACTAATGAAAACATTGTTGGGGTAAAACCTAAAGGGAAAGACCTAGCACCAAATCCAATTTGCCATCTGATCTAACTTCTGGAGGCAGTCAAAATGAGCCTTTGAATTCTTCCCTACCTTATTCCTGTGCTGAGATACAGGCTGCTCCAACCTGCTGTAAAATGCTTGATTTCAAGAGTGAGCGAAACTAATGAAAACATTGTTGGGGTAAAACCTAAAGGGAAAGACCTAGCACCAAATCCAATTTGCCATCTGATCTAACTTCTGGAGGCAGTCAAAATGAGCCTTAGAATTCTTCCCTACCTTATTCCTGTGCTGAGATACAGGCTGCTCCAACCTGCTGTAAAATGCTTGATTTCGAGAGTGAACGAAACTAATGAAAACATTGTTGGGGTAAAACCTAAAGGGAAAGACCTAGCACCAAATCCAATTTGCCATCTGATCTAACTTCTGGAGGCAGTCAAAATGATCCTTAGAATTCTTCCCTACCTTATTCCTGTGCTGAGATACAGGCTGCTCCAACCTGCTGTAAAATGCTTGATTTCGAGAGTGAGCGAAACTAATGAAAACATTGTTGGGGTAAAACCTAAAGGGAAAAACCTAGCACCAAATCCAATTTGCCATCTGATCTAACTTCTGGAGGCAGTCAAAATGAGCCTTAGAATTCTTCCCTACCTTATTCCTGTGCTGAGATACAGGCTGCTCCAACCTGCTGTAAAATGCTTGATTTCGAGAGTGAGCGAAACTAATGAAAACATTGTTGGGGTAAAACCTAAAGGGAAAGACCTAGCACCAAATCCAATTTGCCATCTGATCTAACTTCTGGAGGCAGTCAAAATGATCCTTAGAATTCTTCCCTACCTTATTCCTGTGCTGAGATACAGGCTGCTCCAACCTGCTGTAAAATGCTTGATTTCGAGAGTGAGCGAAACTAATGAAAACATTGTTGGGGTAAAACCTAAAGGGAAAGACCTAGCACCAAATCCAATTTGCCATCTGATCTAACTTCTGGAGGCAGTCAAAATGAGCATTTGAATTCTTCCCTACCTTATTCCTGTGCTGAGATACAGGCTGCTCCAACCTGCTGTAAAATGCTTGATTTCGAGAGTGAGCGAAACTAATGAAAACATTGTTGGGGTAAAACCTAAAGGGAAAGACCTAGCACCAAATCCAATTTGCCATCTGATCTAACTTCTGGAGGCAGTCAAAATGATCCTTAGAATTCTTCCCTACCTTATTCCTGTGCTGAGATACAGGCTGCTCCAACCTGCTGTAAAATGCTTGATTTCGAGAGTGAGCGAAACTAATGAAAACATTGTTGGGGTAAAACCTAAAGGGAAAGACCTAGCACCAAATCCAATTTGCCATCTGATCTAACTTCTGGAGGCAGTCAAAATGAGCCTTAGAATTCTTCCTTACCTTATTCCTGTGCTGAGATACAGGCTGCTCCAACCTGCTGTAAAATGCTTGATTTCGAGAGTGAGCGAAACTAATGAAAACATTGTTGGGGTAAAACCTAAAGGGAAAGACCTAGCACCAAATCCAATTTGCCATCTGATCTAACTTCTGGAGGCAGTCAAAATGAGCCTTAGAATTCTTCCCTACCTTATTCCTGTGCTGAGATACAGGCTGCTCCAACCTGCTGTAAAATGCTTGATTTCGAGAGTGAGCGAAACTAATGAAAACATTGTTGGGGTAAAACCTAAAGGGAAAGACCTAGCACCAAATCCAATTTGCCATCTGATCTAACTTCTGGAGGCAGTCAAAATGAGCCTTAGAATTCTTCCCTACCTTATTCCTGTGCTGAGATACAGGCTGCTCCAACCTGCTGTAAAATGCTTGATTTCGAGAGTGAGCGAAACTAATGAAAACATTGTTGGGGTAAAACCTAAAGGGAAAGACCTAGCACCAAATCCAATTTGCCATCTGATCTAACTTCTGGAGGCAGTCAAAATGATCCTTAGAATTCTTCCCTACCTTATTCCTGTGCTGAGATACAGGCTGCTCCAACCTGCTGTAAAATGCTTGATTTCGAGAGTGAGCGAAACTAATGAAAACATTGTTGGGGTAAAACCTAAAGGGAAAGACCTAGCACCAAATCCAATTTGCCATCTGATCTAACTTCTGGAGGCAGTCAAAATGAGCCTTAGAATTCTTCCCTACCTTATTCCTGTGCTGAGATACAGGCTGCTCCAACCTGCTGTAAAATGCTTGATTTCGAGAGTGAGCGAAACTAATGAAAACATTGTTGGGGTAAAACCTAAAGGGAAAGACCTAGCACCAAATCAAATTTGCCATCTGATCTAACTTCTGGAGGCAGTCAAAATGAGCATTTGAATTCTTCCCTACCTTATTCCTGTGCTGAGATACAGGCTGCTCCAACCTGCTGTAAAATGCTTGATTTCGAGAGTGAGCGAAACTAATGAAAACATTGTTGGGGTAAAACCTAAAGGGAAAGACCTAGCACCAAATCCAATTTGCCATCTGATCTAACTTCTGGAGGCAGTCAAAATGAGCATTTGAATTCTTCCCTACCTTATTCCTGTGCTGAGATACAGGCTGCTCCAACCTGCTGTAAAATGCTTGATTTCGAGAGTGAGCGAAACTAATGAAAACATTGTTGGGGTAAAACCTAAAGGGAAAGACCTAGCACCAAATCCAATTTGCCATCTGATCTAACTTCTGGAGGCAGTCAAAATGATCCTTAGAATTCTTCCCTACCTTATTCCTGTGCTGAGATACAGGCTGCTCCAACCTGCTGTAAAATGCTTGATTTCGAGAGTGAGCGAAACTAATGAAAACATTGTTGGGGTAAAACCTAAAGGGAAAGACCTAGCACCAAATCCAATTTGCCATCTGATCTAACTTCTGGAGGCAGTCAAAATGAGCCTTAGAATTCTTCCCTACCTTATTCCTGTGCTGAGATACAGGCTGCTCCAACCTGCTGTAAAATGCTTGATTTCGAGAGTGAGCGAAACTAATGAAAACATTGTTGGGGTAAAACCTAAAGGGAAAGACCTAGCACCAAATCCAATTTGCCATCTGATCTAACTTCTGGAGGCAGTCAAAATGAGCCTTAGAATTCTTCCCTACCTTATTCCTGTGCTGAGATACAGGCTGCTCCAACCTGCTGTAAAATGCTTGATTTCGAGAGTGAGCGAAACTAATGAAAACATTGTTGGGGTAAAACCTAAAGGGAAAGACCTAGCACCAAATCCAATTTGCCATCTGATCTAACTTCTGGAGGCAGTCAAAATGAGCCTTAGAATTCTTCCCTACCTTATTCCTGTGCTGAGATACAGGCTGCTCCAACCTGCTGTAAAATGCTTGATTTCGAGAGTGAGCGAAACTAATGAAAACATTGTTGGGGTAAAACCTAAAGGGAAAGACCTAGCACCAAATCCAATTTGCCATCTGATCTAACTTCTGGAGGCAGTCAAAATGATCCTTAGAATTCTTCCCTACCTTATTCCTGTGCTGAGATACAGGCTGCTCCAACCTGCTGTAAAATGCTTGATTTCGAGAGTGAGCGAAACTAATGAAAACATTGTTGGGGTAAAACCTAAAGGGAAAGACCTAGCACCAAATCCAATTTGCCATCTGATCTAACTTCTGGAGGCAGTCAAAATGAGCCTTAGAATTCTTCCCTACCTTATTCCTGTGCTGAGATACAGGCTGCTCCAACCTGCTGTAAAATGCTTGATTTCGAGAGTGAGCGAAACTAATGAAAACATTGTTGGGGTAAAACCTAAAGGGAAAGACCTAGCACCAAATCCAATTTGCCATCTGATCTAACCTCTGGAGGCAGTCAAAATGAGCATTTGAATTCTTCCCTACCTTATTCCTGTGCTGAGATACAGGCTGCTCCAACCTGCTGTAAAATGCTTGATTTCGAAAGTGAGCGAAACTAATGAAAACATTGTTGGGGTAAAACCTAAAGGGAAAGACCTAGCACCAAATCCAATTTGCCATCTCATCTAACTTCTGGAGGCAGTCAAAATGAGCCTTAGAATTCTTCCCTACCTTATTCCTGTGCTGAGATACAGGCTGCTCCAACCTGCTGTAAAATGCTTGATTTCGAGAGTGAGCGAAACTAATGAAAACATTGTTGGGGTAAAACCTAAAGGGAAAGACCTAGCACCAAATCCAATTTGCCATCTGATCTAACTTCTGGAGGCAGTCAAAATGATCCTTAGAATTCTTCCCTACCTTATTCCTGTGCTGAGATACAGGCTGCTCCAACCTGCTGTAAAATGCTTGATTTCGAGAGTGAGCGAAACTAATGAAAACATTGTTGGGGTAAAACCTAAAGGGAAAGACCTAGCACCAAATCCAATTTGCCATCTGATCTAACTTCTGGAGGCAGTCAAAATGAGCCTTTGAATTCTTCCCTACCTTATTCCTGTGCTGAGATACAGGCTGCTCCAACCTGCTGTAAAATGCTTGATTTCGAGAGTGAGCGAAACTAATGAAAACATTGTTGGGGTAAAACCTAAAGGGAAAGACCTAGCACCAAATCCAATTTGCCATCTGATCTAACTTCTGGAGGCAGTCAAAATGATCCTTAGAATTCTTCCCTACCTTATTCCTGTGCTGAGATACAGGCTGCTCCAACCTGCTGTAAAATGCTTGATTTCGAGAGTGAGCGAAACTAATGAAAACATTGTTGGGGTAAAACCTAAAGGGAAAGACCTAGCACCAAATCCAATTTGCCATCTGATCTAACTTCTGGAGGCAGTCAAAATGATCCTTAGAATTCTTCCCTACCTTATTCCTGTGCTGAGATACAGGCTGCTCCAACCTGCTGTAAAATGCTTGATTTCGAGAGTGAGCGAAACTAATGAAAACATTGTTGGGGTAAAACCTAAAGGGAAAGACCTAGCACCAAATCCAATTTGCCATCTGATCTAACTTCTGGAGGCAGTCAAAATGAGCCTTAGAATTCTTCCCTACCTTATTCCTGTGCTGAGATACAGGCTGCTCCAACCTGCTGTAAAATGCTTGATTTCGAGAGTGAGCGAAACTAATGAAAACATTGTTGGGGTAAAACCTAAAGGGAAAGACCTAGCACCAAATCCAATTTGCCATCTGATCTAACTTCTGGAGGCAGTCAAAATGATCCTTAGAATTCTTCCCTACCTTATTCCTGTGCTGAGATACAGGCTGCTCCAACCTGCTGTAAAATGCTTGATTTCGAGAGTGAGCGAAACTAATGAAAACATTGTTGGGGTAAAACCTAAAGGGAAAGACCTAGCACCAAATCCAATTTGCCATCTGATCTAACTTCTGGAGGCAGTCAAAATGATCCTTAGAATTCTTCCCTACCTTATTCCTGTGCTGAGATACAGGCTGCTCCAACCTGCTGTAAAATGCTTGATTTCGAGAGTGAGCGAAACTAATGAAAACATTGTTGGGGTAAAACCTAAAGGGAAAGACCTAGCACCAAATCCAATTTGCCATCTGATCTAACTTCTGGAGGCAGTCAAAATGATCCTTAGAATTCTTCCCTACCTTATTCCTGTGCTGAGATACAGGCTGCTCCAACCTGCTGTAAAATGTTTGATTTCGAGAGTGAGCGAAACTAATGAAAACATTGTTGGGGTAAAACCTAAAGGGAAAGACCTAGCACCAAATCCAATTTGCCATCTGATCTAACTTCTGGAGGCAGTCAAAATGATCCTTAGAATTCTTCCCTACCTTATTCCTGTGCTGAGATACAGGCTGCTCCAACCTGCTGTAAAATGCTTGATTTCGAGAGTGAGCGAAACTAATGAAAACATTGTTGGGGTAAAACCTAAAGGGAAAGACCTAGCACCAAATCCAATTTGCCATCTGATCTAACTTCTGGAGGCAGTCAAAATGATCCTTAGAATTCTTCCCTACCTTATTCCTGTGCTGAGATACAGGCTGCTCCAACCTGCTGTAAAATGCTTGATTTCGAGAGTGAGCGAAACTAATGAAAACATTGTTGGGGTAAAACCTAAAGGGAAAGACCTAGCACCAAATCCAATTTGCCATCTGATCTAACTTCTGGAGGCAGTCAAAATGATCCTTAGAATTCTTCCCTACCTTATTCCTGTGCTGAGATACAGGCTGTTCCAACCTGCTGTAAAATGCTTGATTTCGAGAGTGAGCGAAACTAATGAAAACATTGTTGGGGTAAAACCTAAAGGGAAAGACCTAGCACCAAATCCAATTTGCCATCTGATCTAACTTCTGGAGGCAGTCAAAATGAGCCTTAGAATTCTTCCCTACCTTATTCCTGTGCTGAGATACAGGCTGCTCCAACCTGCTGTAAAATGCTTGATTTCGAGAGTGAGCGAAACTAATGAAAACATTGTTGGGGTAAAACCTAAAGGGAAAGACCTAGCACCAAATCCAATTTGCCATCTGATCTAACTTCTGGAGGCAGTCAAAATGAGCCTTAGAATTCTTCCCTACCTTATTCCTGTGCTGAGATACAGGCTGTTCCAACCTGCTGTAAAATGCTTGATTTCGAGAGTGAGCGAAACTAATGAAAACATTGTTGGGGTAAAACCTAAAGGGAAAGACCTAGCACCAAATCCAATTTGCCATCTGATCTAACTTCTGGAGGCAGTCAAAATGAGCCTTAGAATTCTTCCCTACCTTATTCCTGTGCTGAGATACAGGCTGCTCCAACCTGCTGTAAAATGCTTGATTTCGAGAGTGAGCGAAACTAATGAAAACATTGTTGGGGTAAAACCTAAAGGGAAAGACCTAGCACCAAATCCAATTTGCCATCTGATCTAACTTCTGGAGGCAGTCAAAATGAGCCTTAGAATTCTTCCCTACCTTATTCCTGTGCTGAGATACAGGCTGCTCCAACCTGCTGTAAAATGCTTGATTTCGAGAGTGAGCGAAACTAATGAAAACATTGTTGGGGTAAAACCTAAAGGGAAAGACCTAGCACCAAATCCAATTTGCCATCTGATCTAACTTCTGGAGGCAGTCAAAATGAGCCTTAGAATTCTTCCCTACCTTATTCCTGTGCTGAGATACAGGCTGCTCCAACCTGCTGTAAAATGCTTGATTTCGAGAGTGAGCGAAACTAATGAAAACATTGTTGGGGTAAAACCTAAAGGGAAAGACCTAGCACCAAATCCAATTTGCCATCTGATCTAACTTCTGGAGGCAGTCAAAATGAGCCTTAGAATTCTTCCCTACCTTATTCCTGTGCTGAGATACAGGCTGCTCCAACCTGCTGTAAAATGCTTGATTTCGAGAGTGAGCGAAACTAATGAAAACATTGTTGGGGTAAAACCTAAAGGGAAAGACCTAGCACCAAATCCAATTTGCCATCTGATCTAACTTCTGGAGGCAGTCAAAATGAGCATTAGAATTCTTCCCTACCTTATTCCTGTGCTGAGATACAGGCTGCTCCAACCTGCTGTAAAATGCTTGATTTCGAGAGTGAGCGAAACTAATGAAAACATTGTTGGGGTAAAACCTAAAGGGAAAGACCTAGCACCAAATCCAATTTGCCATCTGATCTAACTTCTGGAGGCAGTCAAAATGAGCCTTAGAATTCTTCCCTACCTTATTCCTGTGCTGAGATACAGGCTGCTCCAACCTGCTGTAAAATGCTTGATTTCGAGAGTGAGCGAAACTAATGAAAACATTGTTGGGGTAAAACCTAAAGGGAAAGACCTAGCACCAAATCCAATTTGCCATCTGATCTAACTTCTGGAGGCAGTCAAAATGAGCCTTAGAATTCTTCCCTACCTTATTCCTGTGCTGAGATACAGGCTGCTCCAACCTGCTGTAAAATGCTTGATTTCGAGAGTGAGCGAAACTAATGAAAACATTGTTGGGGTAAAACCTAAAGGGAAAGACCTAGCACCAAATCCAATTTGCCATCTGATCTAACTTCTGGAGGCAGTCAAAATGAGCCTTAGAATTCTTCCCTACCTTATTCCTGTGCTGAGATACAGGCTGCTCCAACCTGCTGTAAAATGCTTGATTTCGAGAGTGAGCGAAACTAATGAAAACATTGTTGGGGTAAAACCTAAAGGGAAAGACCTAGCACCAAATCCAATTTGCCATCTGATCTAACTTCTGGAGGCAGTCAAAATGAGCCTTAGAATTCTTCCCTACCTTATTCCTGTGCTGAGATACAGGCTGCTCCAACCTGCTGTAAAATGCTTGATTTCGAGAGTGAGCGAAACTAATGAAAACATTGTTGGGGTAAAACCTAAAGGGAAAGACCTAGCACCAAATCCAATTTGCCATCTGATCTAACTTCTGGAGGCAGTCAAAATGAGCCTTAGAATTCTTCCCTACCTTATTCCTGTGCTGAGATACAGGCTGCTCCAACCTGCTGTAAAATGCTTGATTTCGAGAGTGAGCGAAACTAATGAAAACATTGTTGGGGTAAAACCTAAAGGGAAAGACCTAGCACCAAATCCAATTTGCCATCTGATCTAACTTCTGGAGGCAGTCAAAATGAGCCTTAGAATTCTTCCCTACCTTATTCCTGTGCTGAGATACAGGCTGCTCCAACCTGCTGTAAAATGCTTGATTTCGAGAGTGAGCGAAACTAATGAAAACATTGTTGGGGTAAAACCTAAAGGGAAAGACCTAGCACCAAATCCAATTTGCCATCTGATCTAACTTCTGGAGGCAGTCAAAATGAGCCTTAGAATTCTTCCCTACCTTATTCCTGTGCTGAGATACAGGCTGCTCCAACCTGCTGTAAAATGCTTGATTTCGAGAGTGAGCGAAACTAATGAAAACATTGTTGGGGTAAAACCTAAAGGGAAAGACCTAGCACCAAATCCAATTTGCCATCTGATCTAACTTCTGGAGGCAGTCAAAATGAGCCTTAGAATTCTTCCCTACCTTATTCCTGTGCTGAGATACAGGCTGCTCCAACCTGCTGTAAAATGCTTGATTTCGAGAGTGAGCGAAATTAATGAAAACATTGTTGGGGTAAAACCTAAAGGGAAAGACCTAGCACCAAATCCAATTTGCCATCTGATCTAACTTCTGGAGGCAGTCAAAATGAGCCTTAGAATTCTTCCCTACCTTATTCCTGTGCTGAGATACAGGCTGCTCCAACCTGCTGTAAAATGCTTGATTTCGAGAGTGAGCGAAACTAATGAAAACATTGTTGGGGTAAAACCTAAAGGGAAAGACCTAGCACCAAATCCAATTTGCCATCTGATCTAACTTCTGGAGGCAGTCAAAATGAGCCTTAGAATTCTTCCCTACCTTATTCCTGTGCTGAGATACAGGCTGCTCCAACCTGCTGTAAAATGCTTGATTTCGAGAGTGAGCGAAACTAATGAAAACATTGTTGGGGTAAAACCTAAAGGGAAAGACCTAGCACCAAATCCAATTTGCCATCTGATCTAACTTCTGGAGGCAGTCAAAATGAGCCTTAGAATTCTTCCCTACCTTATTCCTGTGCTGAGATACAGGCTGCTCCAACCTGCTGTAAAATGCTTGATTTCGAGAGTGAGCGAAACTAATGAAAACATTGTTGGGGTAAAACCTAAAGGGAAAGACCTAGCACCAAATCCAATTTGCCATCTGATCTAACTTCTGGAGGCAGTCAAAATGAGCCTTAGAATTCTTCCCTACCTTATTCCTGTGCTGAGATACAGGCTGCTCCAACCTGCTGTAAAATGCTTGATTTCGAGAGTGAGCGAAACTAATGAAAACATTGTTGGGGTAAAACCTAAAGGGAAAGACCTAGCACCAAATCCAATTTGCCATCTGATCTAACTTCTGGAGGCAGTCAAAATGAGCCTTAGAATTCTTCCCTACCTTATTCCTGTGCTGAGATACAGGCTGCTCCAACCTGCTGTAAAATGCTTGATTTCGAGAGTGAGCGAAACGAATGAAAACATTGTTGGGGTAAAACCTAAAGGGAAAGACCTAGCACCAAATCCAATTTGCCATCTGATCTAACTTCTGGAGGCAGTCAAAATGATCCTTAGAATTCTTCCCTACCTTATTCCTGTGCTGAGATACAGGCTGCTCCAACCTGCTGTAAAATGCTTGATTTCGAGAGTGAGCGAAACGAATGAAAACATTGTTGGGGTAAAACCTAAAGGGAAAGACCTAGCACCAAATCCAATTTGCCATCTGATCTAACTTCTGGAGGCAGTCAAAATGAGCCTTAGAATTCTTCCCTACCTTATTCCTGTGCTGAGATACAGGCTGCTCCAACCTGCTGTAAAATGCTTGATTTCGAGAGTGAGCGAAACTAATGAAAACATTGTTGGGGTAAAACCTAAAGGGAAAGACCTAGCACCAAATCCAATTTGCCATCTGATCTAACTTCTGGAGGCAGTCAAAATGAGCCTTAGAATTCTTCCCTACCTTATTCCTGTGCTGAGATACAGGCTGCTCCAACCTGCTGTAAAATGCTTGATTTCGAGAGTGAGCGAAACTAATGAAAACATTGTTGGGGTAAAACCTAAAGGGAAAGACCTAGCACCAAATCCAATTTGCCATCTGATCTAACTTCTGGAGGCAGTCAAAATGAGCCTTAGAATTCTTCCCTACCTTATTCCTGTGCTGAGATACAGGCTGCTCCAACCTGCTGTAAAATGCTTGATTTCGAGAGTGAGCGAAACTAATGAAAACATTGTTGGGGTAAAACCTAAAGGGAAAGACCTAGCACCAAATCCAATTTGCCATCTGATCTAACTTCTGGAGGCAGTCAAAATGAGCCTTAGAATTCTTCCCTACCTTATTCCTGTGCTGAGATACAGGCTGCTCCAACCTGCTGTAAAATGCTTGATTTCGAGAGTGAGCGAAACTAATGAAAACATTGTTGGGGTAAAACCTAAAGGGAAAGACCTAGCACCAAATCCAATTTGCCATCTGATCTAACTTCTGGAGGCAGTCAAAATGAGCCTTAGAATTCTTCCCTACCTTATTCCTGTGCTGAGATACAGGCTGCTCCAACCTGTTGTAAAATGCTTGATTTCGAGAGTGAGCAAAACTAATGAAAACATTGTTGGGGTAAAACCTAAAGGGAAAGACCTAGCACCAAATCCAATTTGCCATCTGATCTAACTTCTGGAGGCAGTCAAAATGAGCCTTAGAATTCTTCCCTACCTTATTCCTGTGCTGAGATACAGGCTGCTCCAACCTGCTGTAAAATGCTTGATTTCGAGAGTGAGCGAAACTAATGAAAACATTGTTGGGGTAAAACCTAAAGGGAAAGACCTAGCACCAAATCCAATTTGCCATCTGATCTAACTTCTGGAGGCAGTCAAAATGAGCCTTAGAATTCTTCCCTACCTTATTCCTGTGCTGAGATACAGGCTGCTCCAACCTGCTGTAAAATGCTTGATTTCGAGAGTGAGCGAAACTAATGAAAACATTGTTGGGGTAAAACCTAAAGGGAAAGACCTAGCACCAAATCCAATTTGCCATCTGATCTAACTTCTGGAGGCAGTCAAAATGATCCTTAGAATTCTTCCCTACCTTATTCCTGTGCTGAGATACAGGCTGCTCCAACCTGCTGTAAAATGCTTGATTTCGAGAGTGAGCGAAACTAATGAAAACATTGTTGGGGTAAAACCTAAAGGGAAAGACCTAGCACCAAATCCAATTTGCCATCTGATCTAACTTCTGGAGGCAGTCAAAATGAGCCTTTGAATTCTTCCCTACCTTATTCCTGTGCTGAGATACAGGCTGCTCCAACCTGCTGTAAAATGCTTGATTTCGAGAGTGAGCGAAACTAATGAAAACATTGTTGGGGTAAAACCTAAAGGGAAAGACCTAGCACCAAATCCAATTTGCCATCTGATCTAACTTCTGGAGGCAGTCAAAATGAGCCTTAGAATTCTTCCCTACCTTATTCCTGTGCTGAGATACAGGCTGCTCCAACCTGCTGTAAAATGCTTGATTTCGAGAGTGAGCGAAACTAATGAAAACATTGTTGGGGTAAAACCTAAAGGGAAAGACCTAGCACCAAATCCAATTTGCCATCTGATCTAACTTCTGGAGGCAGTCAAAATGAGCATTTGAATTCTTCCCTACCTTATTCCTGTGCTGAGATACAGGCTGCTCCAACCTGCTGTAAAATGCTTGATTTCGAGAGTGAGCGAAACTAATGAAAACATTGTTGGGGTAAAACCTAAAGGGAAAGACCTAGCACCAAATCCAATTTGCCATCTGATCTAACTTCTGGAGGCAGTCAAAATGAGCCTTAGAATTCTTCCCTACCTTATTCCTGTGCTGAGATACAGGCTGCTCCAACCTGCTGTAAAATGCTTGATTTCGAGAGTGAGCGAAACTAATGAAAACATTGTTGGGGTAAAACCTAAAGGGAAAGACCTAGCACCAAATCCAATTTGCCATCTGATCTAACTTCTGGAGGCAGTCAAAATGAGCCTTAGAATTCTTCCCTACCTTATTCCTGTGCTGAGATACAGGCTGCTCCAACCTGCTGTAAAATGCTTGATTTCGAGAGTGAGCGAAACTAATGAAAACATTGTTGGGGTAAAACCTAAAGGGAAAGACCTAGCACCAAATCCAATTTGCCATCTGATCTAACTTCTGGAGGCAGTCAAAATGAGCCTTAGAATTCTTCCCTACCTTATTCCTGTGCTGAGATACAGGCTGCTCCAACCTGCTGTAAAATGCTTGATTTCGAGAGTGAGCGAAACTAATGAAAACATTGTTGGGGTAAAACCTAAAGGGAAAGACCTAGCACCAAATCCAATTTGCCATCTGATCTAACTTCTGGAGGCAGTCAAAATGAGCCTTTGAATTCTTCCCTACCTTATTCCTGTGCTGAGATACAGGCTGCTCCAACCTGCTGTAAAATGCTTGATTTCGAGAGTGAGCGAAACTAATGAAAACATTGTTGGGGTAAAACCTAAAGGGAAAGACCTAGCACCAAATCCAATTTGCCATCTGATCTAACTTCTGGAGGCAGTCAAAATGAGCCTTAGAATTCTTCCCTACCTTATTCCTGTGCTGAGATACAGGCTGCTCCAACCTGCTGTAAAATGCTTGATTTCGAGAGTGAGCGAAACTAATGAAAACATTGTTGGGGTAAAACCTAAAGGGAAAGACCTAGCACCAAATCCAATTTGCCATCTGATCTAACTTCTGGAGGCAGTCAAAATGATCCTTAGAATTCTTCCCTACCTTATTCCTGTGCTGAGATACAGGCTGCTCCAACCTGCTGTAAAATGCTTGATTTCGAGAGTGAGCGAAACTAATGAAAACATTGTTGGGGTAAAACCTAAAGGGAAAGACCTAGCACCAAATCCAATTTGCCATCTGATCTAACTTCTGGAGGCAGTCAAAATGAGCCTTAGAATTCTTCCCTACCTTATTCCTGTGCTGAGATACAGGCTGCTCCAACCTGCTGTAAAATGCTTGATTTCGAGAGTGAGCGAAACTAATGAAAACATTGTTGGGGTAAAACCTAAAGGGAAAGACCTAGCACCAAATCCAATTTGCCATCTGATCTAACTTCTGGAGGCAGTCAAAATGAGCCTTAGAATTCTTCCCTACCTTATTCCTGTGCTGAGATACAGGCTGCTCCAACCTGCTGTAAAATGCTTGATTTCGAGAGTGAGCGAAACTAATGAAAACATTGTTGGGGTAAAACCTAAAGGGAAAGACCTAGCACCAAATCCAATTTGCCATCTGATCTAACTTCTGGAGGCAGTCAAAATGATCCTTAGAATTCTTCCCTACCTTATTCCTGTGCTGAGATACAGGCTGCTCCAACCTGCTGTAAAATGCTTGATTTCGAGAGTGAGCGAAACTAATGAAAACATTGTTGGGGTAAAACCTAAAGGGAAAGACCTAGCACCAAATCCAATTTGCCATCTGATCTAACTTCTGGAGGCAGTCAAAATGAGCCTTAGAATTCTTCCCTACCTTATTCCTGTGCTGAGATACAGGCTGCTCCAACCTGCTGTAAGATGCTTGATTTCGAGAGTGAGCGAAACTAATGAAAACATTGTTTGGGTAAAACCTAAAGGGAAAGACCTAGCACCAAATCCAATTTGCCATCTGATCTAACTTCTGGAGGCAGTCAAAATGAGCCTTAGAATTCTTCCCTACCTTATTCCTGTGCTGAGATACAGGCTGCTCCAACCTGCTGTAAAATGCTTGATTTCGAGAGTGAGCGAAACGAATGAAAACATTGTTGGGGTAAAACCTAAAGGGAAAGACCTAGCACCAAATCCAATTTGCCATCTGATCTAACTTCTGGAGGCAGTCAAAATGAGCCTTAGAATTCTTCCCTACCTTATTCCTGTGCTGAGATACAGGCTGCTCCAACCTGCTGTAAAATGCTTGATTTCGAGAGTGAGCGAAACTAATGAAAACATTGTTGGGGTAAAACCTAAAGGGAAAGACCTAGCACCAAATCCAATTTGCCATCTGATCTAACTTCTGGAGGCAGTCAAAATGAGCCTTAGAATTCTTCCCTACCTTATTCCTGTGCTGAGATACAGGCTGCTCCAACCTGCTGTAAAATGCTTGATTTCGAGAGTGAGCGAAACTAATGAAAACATTGTTGGGGTAAAACCTAAAGGGAAAGACCTAGCACCAAATCCAATTTGCCATCTGATCTAACTTCTGGAGGCAGTCAAAATGAGCCTTAGAATTCTTCCCTACCTTATTCCTGTGCTGAGATACAGGCTGCTCCAACCTGCTGTAAAATGCTTGATTTCGAGAGTGAGCGAAACTAATGAAAACATTGTTGGGGTAAAACCTAAAGGGAAAGACCTAGCACCAAATCCAATTTGCCATCTGATCTAACTTCTGGAGGCAGTCAAAATGAGCCTTAGAATTCTTCCCTACCTTATTCCTGTGCTGAGATACAGGCTGCTCCAACCTGCTGTAAAATGCTTGATTTCAAGAGTGAGCGAAACTAATGAAAACATTGTTGGGGTAAAACCTAAAGGGAAAGACCTAGCACCAAATCCAATTTGCCATCTGATCTAACTTCTGGAGGCAGTCAAAATGAGCCTTAGAATTCTTCCCTACCTTATTACTGTGCTGAGATACAGGCTGCTCCAACCTGCTGTAAGATGCTTGATTTCGAGAGTGAGCGAAACTAATGAAAACATTGTTGGGGTAAAACCTAAAGGGAAAGACCTAGCACCAAATCCAATTTGCCATCTGATCTAACTTCTGGAGGCAGTCAAAATGAGCCTTAGAATTCTTCCCTACCTTATTCCTGTGCTGAGATACAGGCTGCTCCAACCTGCTGTAAAATGCTTGATTTCGAGAGTGAGCGAAACTAATGAAAACATTGTTGGGGTAAAACCTAAAGGGAAAGACCTAGCACCAAATCCAATTTGCCATCTGATCTAACTTCTGGAGGCAGTCAAAATGAGCCTTAGAATTCTTCCCTACCTTATTCCTGTGCTGAGATACAGGCTGCTCCAACCTGCTGTAAAATGCTTGATTTCGAGAGTGAGCGAAACTAATGAAAACATTGTTGGGGTAAAACCTAAAGGGAAAGACCTAGCACCAAATCCAATTTGCCATCTGATCTAACTTCTGGAGGCAGTCAAAATGAGCCTTAGAATTCTTCCCTACCTTATTCCTGTGCTGAGATACAGGCTGCTCCAACCTGCTGTAAAATGCTTGATTTCGAGAGTGAGCGAAACTAATGAAAACATTGTTGGGGTAAAACCTAAAGGGAAAGACCTAGCACCAAATCCAATTTGCCATCTGATCTAACTTCTGGAGGCAGTCAAAATGAGCCTTAGAATTCTTCCCTACCTTATTCCTGTGCTGAGATACAGGCTGCTCCAACCTGCTGTAAAATGCTTGATTTCGAGAGTGAGCGAAACTAATGAAAACATTGTTGGGGTAAAACCTAAAGGGAAAGACCTAGCACCAAATCCAATTTGCCATCTGATCTAACTTCTGGAGGCAGTCAAAATGATCCTTAGAATTCTTCCCTACCTTATTCCTGTGCTGAGATACAGGCTGCTCCAACCTGCTGTAAAATGCTTGATTTCGAGAGTGAGCGAAACTAATGAAAACATTGTTGGGGTAAAACCTAAAGGGAAAGACCTAGCACCAAATCCAATTTGCCATCTGATCTAACTTCTGGAGGCAGTCAAAATGAGCCTTAGAATTCTTCCCTACCTTATTCCTGTGCTGAGATACAGGCTGCTCCAACCTGCTGTAAAATGCTTGATTTCGAGAGTGAGCGAAACTAATGAAAACATTGTTGGGGTAAAACCTAAAGGGAAAGACCTAGCACCAAATCCAATTTGCCATCTGATCTAACTTCTGGAGGCAGTCAAAATGAGCCTTAGAATTCTTCCCTACCTTATTCCTGTGCTGAGATACAGGCTGCTCCAACCTGCTGTAAAATGCTTGATTTCGAGAGTGAGCGAAACTAATGAAAACATTGTTGGGGTAAAACCTAAAGGGAAAGACCTAGCACCAAATCCAATTTGCCATCTGATCTAACTTCTGGAGGCAGTCAAAATGAGCCTTAGAATTCTTCCCTACCTTATTCCTGTGCTGAGATACAGGCTGCTCCAACCTGCTGTAAAATGCTTGATTTCGAGAGTGAGCGAAACTAATGAAAACATTGTTGGGGTAAAACCTAAAGGGAAAGACCTAGCACCAAATCCAATTTGCCATCTGATCTAACCTCTGGAGGCAGTCAAAATGAGCATTTGAATTCTTCCCTACCTTATTCCTGTGCTGAGATACAGGCTGCTCCAACCTGCTGTAAAATGCTTGATTTCGAAAGTGAGCGAAACTAATGAAAACATTGTTGGGGTAAAACCTAAAGGGAAAGACCTAGCACCAAATCCAATTTGCCATCTGATCTAACTTCTGGAGGCAGTCAAAATGAGCCTTAGAATTCTTCCCTACCTTATTCCTGTGCTGAGATACAGGCTGCTCCAACCTGCTGTAAAATGCTTGATTTCGAGAGTGAGCGAAACTAATGAAAACATTGTTGGGGTAAAACCTAAAGGGAAAGACCTAGCACCAAATCCAATTTGCCATCTGATCTAACTTCTGGAGGCAGTCAAAATGATCCTTAGAATTCTTCCCTACCTTATTCCTGCGCTGAGATACAGGCTGCTCCAACCTGCTGTAAAATGCTTGATTTCGAGAGTGAGCGAAACTAATGAAAACATTGTTGGGGTAAAACCTAAAGGGAAAGACCTAGCACCAAATCCAATTTGCCATCTGATCTAACTTCTGGAGGCAGTCAAAATGAGCCTTTGAATTCTTCCCTACCTTATTCCTGTGCTGAGATACAGGCTGCTCCAACCTGCTGTAAAATGCTTGATTTCGAGAGTGAGCGAAACTAATGAAAACATTGTTGGGGTAAAACCTAAAGGGAAAGACCTAGCACCAAATCCAATTTGCCATCTGATCTAACTTCTGGAGGCAGTCAAAATGATCCTTAGAATTCTTCCCTACCTTATTCCTGTGCTGAGATACAGGCTGCTCCAACCTGCTGTAAAATGCTTGATTTCGAGAGTGAGCGAAACTAATGAAAACATTGTTGGGGTAAAACCTAAAGGGAAAGACCTAGCACCAAATCCAATTTGCCATCTGATCTAACTTCTGGAGGCAGTCAAAATGATCCTTAGAATTCTTCCCTACCTTATTCCTGTGCTGAGATACAGGCTGCTCCAACCTGCTGTAAAATGCTTGATTTCGAGAGTGAGCGAAACTAATGAAAACATTGTTGGGGTAAAACCTAAAGGGAAAGACCTAGCACCAAATCCAATTTGCCATCTGATCTAACTTCTGGAGGCAGTCAAAATGAGCCTTAGAATTCTTCCCTACCTTATTCCTGTGCTGAGATACAGGCTGCTCCAACCTGCTGTAAAATGCTTGATTTCGAGAGTGAGCGAAACTAATGAAAACATTGTTGGGGTAAAACCTAAAGGGAAAGACCTAGCACCAAATCCAATTTGCCATCTGATCTAACTTCTGGAGGCAGTCAAAATGATCCTTAGAATTCTTCCCTACCTTATTCCTGTGCTGAGATACAGGCTGCTCCAACCTGCTGTAAAATGCTTGATTTCGAGAGTGAGCGAAACTAATGAAAACATTGTTGGGGTAAAACCTAAAGGGAAAGACCTAGCACCAAATCCAATTTGCCATCTGATCTAACTTCTGGAGGCAGTCAAAATGAGCCTTAGAATTCTTCCCTACCTTATTCCTGTGCTGAGATACAGGCTGCTCCAACCTGCTGTAAAATGCTTGATTTCGAGAGTGAGCGAAACTAATGAAAACATTGTTGGGGTAAAACCTAAAGGGAAAGACCTAGCACCAAATCCAATTTGCCATCTGATCTAACTTCTGGAGGCAGTCAAAATGAGCCTTAGAATTCTTCCCTACCTTATTCCTGTGCTGAGATACAGGCTGCTCCAACCTGCTGTAAAATGCTTGATTTCGAGAGTGAGCGAAACTAATGAAAACATTGTTGGGGTAAAACCTAAAGGGAAAGACCTAGCACCAAATCCAATTTGCCATCTGATCTAACTTCTGGAGGCAGTCAAAATGAGCCTTAGAATTCTTCCCTACCTTATTCCTGTGCTGAGATACAGGCTGCTCCAACCTGCTGTAAAATGCTTGATTTCGAGAGTGAGCGAAACTAATGAAAACATTGTTGGGGTAAAACCTAAAGGGAAAGACCTAGCACCAAATCCAATTTGCCATCTGATCTAACTTCTGGAGGCAGTCAAAATGAGCCTTAGAATTCTTCCCTACCTTATTCCTGTGCTGAGATACAGGCTGCTCCAACCTGCTGTAAAATGCTTGATTTCGAGAGTGAGCGAAACTAATGAAAACATTGTTGGGGTAAAACCTAAAGGGAAAGACCTAGCACCAAATCCAATTTGCCATCTGATCTAACTTCTGGAGGCAGTCAAAATGATCCTTAGAATTCTTCCCTACCTTATTCCTGTGCTGAGATACAGGCTGCTCCAACCTGCTGTAAAATGCTTGATTTCGAGAGTGAGCGAAACTAATGAAAACATTGTTGGGGTAAAACCTAAAGGGAAAGACCTAGCACCAAATCCAATTTGCCATCTGATCTAACTTCTGGAGGCAGTCAAAATGAGCATTTGAATTCTTCCCTACCTTATTCCTGTGCTGAGATACAGGCTGCTCCAACCTGCTGTAAAATGCTTGATTTCGAGAGTGAGCGAAACTAATGAAAACATTGTTGGGGTAAAACCTAAAGGGAAAGACCTAGCACCAAATCCAATTTGCCATCTGATCTAACTTCTGGAGGCAGTCAAAATGAGCCTTAGAATTCTTCCCTACCTTATTCCTGTGCTGAGATACAGGCTGCTCCAACCTGCTGTAAAATGCTTGATTTCGAGAGTGAGCGAAACTAATGAAAACATTGTTGGGGTAAAACCTAAAGGGAAAGACCTAGCACCAAATCCAATTTGCCATCTGATCTAACTTCTGGAGGCAGTCAAAATGAGCCTTAGAATTCTTCCCTACCTTATTCCTGTGCTGAGATACAGGCTGCTCCAACCTGCTGTAAAATGCTTGATTTCGAGAGTGAGCGAAACTAATGAAAACATTGTTGGGGTAAAACCTAAAGGGAAAGACCTAGCACCAAATCCAATTTGCCATCTGATCTAACTTCTGGAGGCAGTCAAAATGATCCTTAGAATTCTTCCCTACCTTATTCCTGTGCTGAGATACAGGCTGCTCCAACCTGCTGTAAAATGCTTGATTTCGAGAGTGAGCGAAACTAATGAAAACATTGTTGGGGTAAAACCTAAAGGGAAAGACCTAGCACCAAATCCAATTTGCCATCTGATCTAACTTCTGGAGGCAGTCAAAATGAGCATTTGAATTCTTCCCTACCTTATTCCTGTGCTGAGATACAGGCTGCTCCAACCTGCTGTAAAATGCTTGATTTCGAGAGTGAGCGAAACTAATGAAAACATTGTTGGGGTAAAACCTAAAGGGAAAGACCTAGCACCAAATCCAATTTGCCATCTGATCTAACTTCTGGAGGCAGTCAAAATGAGCCTTAGAATTCTTCCCTACCTTATTCCTGTGCTGAGATACAGGCTGCTCCAACCTGCTGTAAAATGCTTGATTTCGAGAGTGAGCGAAACTAATGAAAACATTGTTGGGGTAAAACCTAAAGGGAAAGACCTAGCACCAAATCCAATTTGCCATCTGATCTAACTTCTGGAGGCAGTCAAAATGAGCCTTAGAATTCTTCCCTACCTTATTCCTGTGCTGAGATACAGGCTGCTCCAACCTGCTGTAAAATGCTTGATTTCGAGAGTGAGCGAAACTAATGAAAACATTGTTGGGGTAAAACCTAAAGGGAAAGACCTAGCACCAAATCCAATTTGCCATCTGATCTAACTTCTGGAGGCAGTCAAAATGAGCCTTAGAATTCTTCCCTACCTTATTCCTGTGCTGAGATACAGGCTGCTCCAACCTGCTGTAAAATGCTTGATTTCGAGAGTGAGCGAAACTAATGAAAACATTGTTGGGGTAAAACCTAAAGGGAAAGACCTAGCACCAAATCCAATTTGCCATCTGATCTAACTTCTGGAGGCAGTCAAAATGAGCATTTGAATTCTTCCCTACCTTATTCCTGTGCTGAGATACAGGCTGCTCCAACCTGCTGTAAAATGCTTGATTTCGAGAGTGAGCGAAACTAATGAAAACATTGTTGGGGTAAAACCTAAAGGGAAAGACCTAGCACCAAATCCAATTTGCCATCTGATCTAACTTCTGGAGGCAGTCAAAATGATCCTTAGAATTCTTCCCTACCTTATTCCTGTGCTGAGATACAGGCTGCTCCAACCTGCTGTAAAATGCTTGATTTCGAGAGTGAGCGAAACTAATGAAAACATTGTTGGGGTAAAACCTAAAGGGAAAGACCTAGCACCAAATCCAATTTGCCATCTGATCTAACTTCTGGAGGCAGTCAAAATGAGCCTTAGAATTCTTCCCTACCTTATTCCTGTGCTGAGATACAGGCTGCTCCAACCTGCTGTAAAATGCTTGATTTCGAGAGTGAGCGAAACTAATGAAAACATTGTTGGGGTAAAACCTAAAGGGAAAGACCTAGCACCAAATCCAATTTGCCATCTGATCTAACTTCTGGAGGCAGTCAAAATGAGCATTTGAATTCTTCCCTACCTTATTCCTGTGCTGAGATACAGGCTGCTCCAACCTGCTGTAAAATGCTTGATTTCGAGAGTGAGCGAAACTAATGAAAACATTGTTGGGGTAAAACCTAAAGGGAAAGACCTAGCACCAAATCCAATTTGCCATCTGATCTAACTTCTGGAGGCAGTCAAAATGAGCCTTAGAATTCTTCCCTACCTTATTCCTGTGCTGAGATACAGGCTGCTCCAACCTGCTGTAAAATGCTTGATTTCGAGAGTGAGCGAAACTAATGAAAACATTGTTGGGGTAAAACCTAAAGGGAAAGACCTAGCACCAAATCCAATTTGCCATCTGATCTAACTTCTGGAGGCAGTCAAAATGAGCCTTAGAATTCTTCCCTACCTTATTCCTGTGCTGAGATACAGGCTGCTCCAACCTGCTGTAAAATGCTTGATTTCGAGAGTGAGCGAAACTAATGAAAACATTGTTGGGGTAAAACCTAAAGGGAAAGACCTAGCACCAAATCCAATTTGCCATCTGATCTAACTTCTGGAGGCAGTCAAAATGAGCCTTAGAATTCTTCCCTACCTTATTCCTGTGCTGAGATACAGGCTGCTCCAACCTGCTGTAAAATGCTTGATTTCGAGAGTGAGCGAAACTAATGAAAACATTGTTGGGGTAAAACCTAAAGGGAAAGACCTAGCACCAAATCCAATTTGCCATCTGATCTAACTTCTGGAGGCAGTCAAAATGAGCATTTGAATTCTTCCCTACCTTATTCCTGTGCTGAGATACAGGCTGCTCCAACCTGCTGTAAAATGCTTGATTTCGAGAGTGAGCGAAACTAATGAAAACATTGTTGGGGTAAAACCTAAAGGGAAAGACCTAGCACCAAATCCAATTTGCCATCTGATCTAACTTCTGGAGGCAGTCAAAATGAGCCTTAGAATTCTTCCCTACCTTATTCCTGTGCTGAGATACAGGCTGCTCCAACCTTCTGTAAAATGCTTGATTTCGAGAGTGAGCGAAACTAATGAAAACATTGTTGGGGTAAAACCTAAAGGGAAAGACCTAGCACCAAATCCAATTTGCCATCTGATCTAACTTCTGGAGGCAGTCAAAATGAGCCTTTGAATTCTTCCCTACCTTATTCCTGTGCTGAGATACAGGCTGCTCCAACCTGCTGTAAAATGCTTGATTTCGAGAGTGAGCGAAACTAATGAAAACATTGTTGGGGTAAAACCTAAAGGGAAAGACCTAGCACCAAATCCAATTTGCCATCTGATCTAACTTCTGGAGGCAGTCAAAATGATCCTTAGAATTCTTCCCTACCTTATTCCTGTGCTGAGATACAGGCTGCTCCAACCTGCTGTAAAATGCTTGATTTCGAGAGTGAGCGAAACTAATGAAAACATTGTTGGGGTAAAACCTAAAGGGAAAGACCTAGCACCAAATCCAATTTGCCATCTGATCTAACTTCTGGAGGCAGTCAAAATGAGCCTTAGAATTCTTCCCTACCTTATTCCTGTGCTGAGATACAGGCTGCTCCAACCTGCTGTAAAATGCTTGATTTCGAGAGTGAGCGAAACTAATGAAAACATTGTTGGGGTAAAACCTAAAGGGAAAGACCTAGCACCAAATCCAATTTGCCATCTGATCTAACTTCTGGAGGCAGTCAAAATGATCCTTAGAATTCTTCCCTACCTTATTCCTGTGCTGAGATACAGGCTGCTCCAACCTGCTGTAAAATGCTTGATTTCGAGAGTGAGCGAAACTAATGAAAACATTGTTGGGGTAAAACCTAAAGGGAAAGACCTAGCACCAAATCCAATTTGCCATCTGATCTAACTTCTGGAGGCAGTCAAAATGAGCCTTAGAATTCTTCCCTACCTTATTCCTGTGCTGAGATACAGGCTGCTCCAACCTGCTGTAAAATGCTTGATTTCGAGAGTGAGCGAAACTAATGAAAACATTGTTGGGGTAAAACCTAAAGGGAAAGACCTAGCACCAAATCCAATTTGCCATCTGATCTAACTTCTGGAGGCAGTCAAAATGGGCATTTGAATTTTTCCCTACCTTATTCCTGTGCTGAGATACAGGCTGCTCCAACCTGCTGTAAAATGCTTGATTTCGAGAGTGAGCGAAACTAATGAAAACATTGTTGGGGTAAAACCTAAAGGGAAAGACCTAGCACCAAATCCAATTTGCCATCTGATCTAACTTCTGGAGGCAGTCAAAATGATCCTTAGAATTCTTCCCTACCTTATTCCTGTGCTGTGACACAGGCTGCTCCAACCTGCTGTAAAATGCTTGATTTCGAGAGAGAGTGAAACTAATGAAAACATTGTTGGGGTAAAACCTAAAGGGAAAGACCTAGCACCAAATCCAATTTGCCATCTGATCTAACTTCTGGAGGCAGTCAAAATGATCCTTAGAATTCTTCCCTTCCTTATTCCTGTGCTGAGATACAGGCTGCTCCAACCTGCTGTAAAATGCTTGATTTCGAGAGTGAGCGAAACTAATGAAAACATTGTTGGGGTAAAACCTAAAGGGAAAGACCTAGCACCAAATCCAATTTGCCATCTGATCTAACTTCTGGAGGCAGTCAAAATGATCCTTAGAATTCTTCCCTACCTTATTCCTGTGCTGAGATACAGGCTGCTCCGACCTGCTGTAAAATGCTTGATTTCGAGAGTGAGCGAAACTAATGAAAACATTGTTGGGGTAAAACCTAAAGGGAAAGACCTAGCACCAAATCCAATTTGCCATCTGATCTAACTTCTGGAGGCAGTCAAAATGATCCTTAGAATTCTTCCCTACCTTATTCCTGTGCTGAGATACAGGCTGCTCCAACCTGCTGTAAAATGCTTGATTTCGAGAGTGAGCGAAACTAATGAAAACATTGTTGGGGTAAAACCTAAAGGGAAAGACCTAGCACCAAATCCAATTTGCCATCTGATCTAACTTCTGGAGGCAGTCAAAATGATCCTTAGAATTCTTCCCTACCTTATTCCTGTGCTGAGATACAGGCTGCTCCAACCTGCTGTAAAATGCTTGATTTCGAGAGTGAGCGAAACTAATGAAAACATTGTTGGGGTAAAACCTAAAGGGAAAGACCTAGCACCAAATCCAATTTGCCATCTGATCTAACTTCTGGAGGCAGTCAAAATGATCCTTAGAATTCTTCCCTACCTTATTCCTGTGCTGAGATACAGGCTGCTCCAACCTGCTGTAAAATGCTTGATTTCGAGAGTGAGCGAAACTAATGAAAACATTGTTGGGGTAAAACCTAAAGGGAAAGACCTAGCACCAAATCCAATTTGCCATCTGATCTAACTTCTGGAGGCAGTCAAAATGAGCCTTAGAATTCTTCCCTACCTTATTCCTGTGCTGAGATACAGGCTGCTCCAACCTGCTGTAAAATGCTTGATTTCGAGAGTGAGCGAAACTAATGAAAACATTGTTGGGGTAAAACCTAAAGGGAAAGACCTAGCACCAAATCCAATTTGCCATCTGATCTAACTTCTGGAGGCAGTCAAAATGAGCCTTAGAATTCTTCCCTACCTTATTCCTGTGCTGAGATACAGGCTGCTCCAACCTGCTGTAAAATGCTTGATTTCGAGAGTGAGCGAAACTAATGAAAACATTGTTGGGGTAAAACCTAAAGGGAAAGACCTAGCACCAAATCCAATTTGCCATCTGATCTAACTTCTGGAGGCAGTCAAAATGATCCTTAGAATTCTTCCCTACCTTATTCCTGTGCTGAGATACAGGCTGCTCCAACCTGCTGTAAAATGCTTGATTTCGAGAGTGAGCGAAACTAATGAAAACATTGTTGGGGTAAAACCTAAAGGGAAAGACCTAGCACCAAATCCAATTTGCCATCTGATCTAACTTCTGGAGGCAGTCAAAATGAGCCTTAGAATTCTTCCCTACCTTATTCCTGTGCTGAGATACAGGCTGCTCCAACCTGCTGTAAAATGCTTGATTTCGAGAGTGAGCGAAACTAATGAAAACATTGTTGGGGTAAAACCTAAAGGGAAAGACCTAGCACCAAATCCAATTTGCCATCTGATCTAACTTCTGGAGGCAGTCAAAATGAGCCTTAGAATTCTTCCCTACCTTATTCCTGTGCTGAGATACAGGCTGCTCCAACCTGCTGTAAAATGCTTGATTTCGAGAGTGAGCGAAACTAATGAAAACATTGTTGGGGTAAAACCTAAAGGGAAAGACCTAGCACCAAATCCAATTTGCCATCTGATCTAACTTCTGGAGGCAGTCAAAATGATCCTTAGAATTCTTCCCTACCTTATTCCTGTGCTGAGATACAGGCTGCTCCAACCTGCTGTAAAATGCTTGATTTCGAGAGTGAGCGAAACTAATGAAAACATTGTTGGGGTAAAACCTAAAGGGAAAGACCTAGCACCAAATCCAATTTGCCATCTGATCTAACTTCTGGAGGCAGTCAAAATGATCCTTTGAATTCTTCCCTACCTTATTCCTGTGCTGAGATACAGGCTGCTCCAACCTGCTGTAAAATGCTTGATTTCGAGAGTGAGCGAAACTAATGAAAACATTGTTGGGGTAAAACCTAAAGGGAAAGACCTAGCACCAAATCCAATTTGCCATCTGATCTAACTTCTGGAGGCAGTCAAAATGAGCCTTAGAATTCTTCCCTACCTTATTCCTGTGCTGAGATACAGGCTGCTCCAACCTGCTGTAAAATGCTTGATTTCGAGAGTGAGCGAAACTAATGAAAACATTGTTGGGGTAAAACCTAAAGGGAAAGACCTAGCACCAAATCCAATTTGCCATCTGATCTAACTTCTGGAGGCAGTCAAAATGAGCATTTGAATTCTTCCCTACCTTATTCCTGTGCTGAGATACAGGCTGCTCCAACCTGCTGTAAAATGCTTGATTTCGAGAGTGAGCGAAACTAATGAAAACATTGTTGGGGTAAAACCTAAAGGGAAAGACCTAGCACCAAATCCAATTTGCCATCTGATCTAACTTCTGGAGGCAGTCAAAATGAGCCTTAGAATTCTTCCCTACCTTATTCCTGTGCTGAGATACAGGCTGCTCCAACCTTCTGTAAAATGCTTGATTTCGAGAGTGAGCGAAACTAATGAAAACATTGTTGGGGTAAAACCTAAAGGGAAAGACCTAGCACCAAATCCAATTTGCCATCTGATCTAACTTCTGGAGGCAGTCAAAATGAGCCTTTGAATTCTTCCCTACCTTATTCCTGTGCTGAGATACAGGCTGCTCCAACCTGCTGTAAAATGCTTGATTTCGAGAGTGAGCGAAACTAATGAAAACATTGTTGGGGTAAAACCTAAAGGGAAAGACCTAGCACCAAATCCAATTTGCCATCTGATCTAACTTCTGGAGGCAGTCAAAATGATCCTTAGAATTCTTCCCTACCTTATTCCTGTGCTGAGATACAGGCTGCTCCAACCTGCTGTAAAATGCTTGATTTCGAGAGTGAGCGAAACTAATGAAAACATTGTTGGGGTAAAACCTAAAGGGAAAGACCTAGCACCAAATCCAATTTGCCATCTGATCTAACTTCTGGAGGCAGTCAAAATGAGCCTTAGAATTCTTCCCTACCTTATTCCTGTGCTGAGATACAGGCTGCTCCAACCTGCTGTAAAATGCTTGATTTCGAGAGTGAGCGAAACTAATGAAAACATTGTTGGGGTAAAACCTAAAGGGAAAGACCTAGCACCAAATCCAATTTGCCATCTGATCTAACTTCTGGAGGCAGTCAAAATGATCCTTAGAATTCTTCCCTACCTTATTCCTGTGCTGAGATACAGGCTGCTCCAACCTGCTGTAAAATGCTTGATTTCGAGAGTGAGCGAAACTAATGAAAACATTGTTGGGGTAAAACCTAAAGGGAAAGACCTAGCACCAAATCCAATTTGCCATCTGATCTAACTTCTGGAGGCAGTCAAAATGAGCCTTAGAATTCTTCCCTACCTTATTCCTGTGCTGAGATACAGGCTGCTCCAACCTGCTGTAAAATGCTTGATTTCGAGAGTGAGCGAAACTAATGAAAACATTGTTGGGGTAAAACCTAAAGGGAAAGACCTAGCACCAAATCCAATTTGCCATCTGATCTAACTTCTGGAGGCAGTCAAAATGGGCATTTGAATTTTTCCCTACCTTATTCCTGTGCTGAGATACAGGCTGCTCCAACCTGCTGTAAAATGCTTGATTTCGAGAGTGAGCGAAACTAATGAAAACATTGTTGGGGTAAAACCTAAAGGGAAAGACCTAGCACCAAATCCAATTTGCCATCTGATCTAACTTCTGGAGGCAGTCAAAATGATCCTTAGAATTCTTCCCTACCTTATTCCTGTGCTGTGACACAGGCTGCTCCAACCTGCTGTAAAATGCTTGATTTCGAGAGAGAGTGAAACTAATGAAAACATTGTTGGGGTAAAACCTAAAGGGAAAGACCTAGCACCAAATCCAATTTGCCATCTGATCTAACTTCTGGAGGCAGTCAAAATGATCCTTAGAATTCTTCCCTTCCTTATTCCTGTGCTGAGATACAGGCTGCTCCAACCTGCTGTAAAATGCTTGATTTCGAGAGTGAGCGAAACTAATGAAAACATTGTTGGGGTAAAACCTAAAGGGAAAGACCTAGCACCAAATCCAATTTGCCATCTGATCTAACTTCTGGAGGCAGTCAAAATGATCCTTAGAATTCTTCCCTACCTTATTCCTGTGCTGAGATACAGGCTGCTCCGACCTGCTGTAAAATGCTTGATTTCGAGAGTGAGCGAAACTAATGAAAACATTGTTGGGGTAAAACCTAAAGGGAAAGACCTAGCACCAAATCCAATTTGCCATCTGATCTAACTTCTGGAGGCAGTCAAAATGATCCTTAGAATTCTTCCCTACCTTATTCCTGTGCTGAGATACAGGCTGCTCCAACCTGCTGTAAAATGCTTGATTTCGAGAGTGAGCGAAACTAATGAAAACATTGTTGGGGTAAAACCTAAAGGGAAAGACCTAGCACCAAATCCAATTTGCCATCTGATCTAACTTCTGGAGGCAGTCAAAATGATCCTTAGAATTCTTCCCTACCTTATTCCTGTGCTGAGATACAGGCTGCTCCAACCTGCTGTAAAATGCTTGATTTCGAGAGTGAGCGAAACTAATGAAAACATTGTTGGGGTAAAACCTAAAGGGAAAGACCTAGCACCAAATCCAATTTGCCATCTGATCTAACTTCTGGAGGCAGTCAAAATGATCCTTAGAATTCTTCCCTACCTTATTCCTGTGCTGAGATACAGGCTGCTCCAACCTGCTGTAAAATGCTTGATTTCGAGAGTGAGCGAAACTAATGAAAACATTGTTGGGGTAAAACCTAAAGGGAAAGACCTAGCACCAAATCCAATTTGCCATCTGATCTAACTTCTGGAGGCAGTCAAAATGAGCCTTAGAATTCTTCCCTACCTTATTCCTGTGCTGAGATACAGGCTGCTCCAACCTGCTGTAAAATGCTTGATTTCGAGAGTGAGCGAAACTAATGAAAACATTGTTGGGGTAAAACCTAAAGGGAAAGACCTAGCACCAAATCCAATTTGCCATCTGATCTAACTTCTGGAGGCAGTCAAAATGAGCCTTAGAATTCTTCCCTACCTTATTCCTGTGCTGAGATACAGGCTGCTCCAACCTGCTGTAAAATGCTTGATTTCGAGAGTGAGCGAAACTAATGAAAACATTGTTGGGGTAAAACCTAAAGGGAAAGACCTAGCACCAAATCCAATTTGCCATCTGATCTAACTTCTGGAGGCAGTCAAAATGATCCTTAGAATTCTTCCCTACCTTATTCCTGTGCTGAGATACAGGCTGCTCCAACCTGCTGTAAAATGCTTGATTTCGAGAGTGAGCGAAACTAATGAAAACATTGTTGGGGTAAAACCTAAAGGGAAAGACCTAGCACCAAATCCAATTTGCCATCTGATCTAACTTCTGGAGGCAGTCAAAATGAGCCTTAGAATTCTTCCCTACCTTATTCCTGTGCTGAGATACAGGCTGCTCCAACCTGCTGTAAAATGCTTGATTTCGAGAGTGAGCGAAACTAATGAAAACATTGTTGGGGTAAAACCTAAAGGGAAAGACCTAGCACCAAATCCAATTTGCCATCTGATCTAACTTCTGGAGGCAGTCAAAATGAGCCTTAGAATTCTTCCCTACCTTATTCCTGTGCTGAGATACAGGCTGCTCCAACCTGCTGTAAAATGCTTGATTTCGAGAGTGAGCGAAACTAATGAAAACATTGTTGGGGTAAAACCTAAAGGGAAAGACCTAGCACCAAATCCAATTTGCCATCTGATCTAACTTCTGGAGGCAGTCAAAATGATCCTTAGAATTCTTCCCTACCTTATTCCTGTGCTGAGATACAGGCTGCTCCAACCTGCTGTAAAATGCTTGATTTCGAGAGTGAGCGAAACTAATGAAAACATTGTTGGGGTAAAACCTAAAGGGAAAGACCTAGCACCAAATCCAATTTGCCATCTGATCTAACTTCTGGAGGCAGTCAAAATGATCCTTTGAATTCTTCCCTACCTTATTCCTGTGCTGAGATACAGGCTGCTCCAACCTGCTGTAAAATGCTTGATTTCGAGAGTGAGCGAAACTAATGAAAACATTGTTGGGGTAAAACCTAAAGGGAAAGACCTAGCACCAAATCCAATTTGCCATCTGATCTAACTTCTGGAGGCAGTCAAAATGAGCCTTAGAATTCTTCCCTACCTTATTCCTGTGCTGAGATACAGGCTGCTCCAACCTGCTGTAAAATGCTTGATTTCGAGAGTGAGCGAAACTAATGAAAACATTGTTGGGGTAAAACCTAAAGGGAAAGACCTAGCACCAAATCCAATTTGCCATCTGATCTAACTTCTGGAGGCAGTCAAAATGATCCTTTGAATTCTTCCCTACCTTATTCCTGTGCTGAGATACAGGCTGCTCCAACCTGCTGTAAAATGCTTGATTTCGAGAGTGAGGCGAAACTAATGAAAACATTGTTGGGGTAAAACCTAAAGGGAAAGACCTAGCACCAAATCCAATTTGCCATCTGATCTAACTTCTGGAGGCAGTCAAAATGAGCCTTAGAATTCTTCCCTACCTTATTCCTGTGCTGAGATACAGGCTGCTCCAACCTGCTGTAAAATGCTTGATTTCGAGAGTGAGCGAAACTAATGAAAACATTGTTGGGGTAAAACCTAAAGGGAAAGACCTAGCACCAAATCCAATTTGCCATCTGGTCTAACTTCTGGAGGCAGTCAAAATGATCCTTAGAATTCTTCCCTACCTTATTCCTGTGCTGAGATACAGGCTGCTCCAACCTGCTGTAAAATGCTTGATTTCGAGAGTGAGCGAAACTAATGAAAACATTGTTGGGGAAAAACCTAAAGGGAAAGACCTAGCACCAAATCCAATTTGCCATCTGATCTAACTTCTGGAGGCAGTCAAAATGAGCATTTGAATTCTTCCCTACCTTATTCCTGTGCTGAGATACAGGCTGCTCCAACCTGCTGTAAAATGCTTGATTTCGAGAGTGAGCGAAACTAATGAAAACATTGTTGGGGTAAAACCTAAAGGGAAAGACCTAGCACCAAATCCAATTTGCCATCTGATCTAACTTCTGGAGGCAGTCAAAATGAGCCTTAGAATTCTTCCCTACCTTATTCCTGTGCTGAGATACAGGCTGCTCCAACCTGCTGTAAAATGCTTGATTTCGAGAGTGAGCGAAACTAATGAAAACATTGTTGGGGTAAAACCTAAAGGGAAAGACCTAGCACCAAATCCAATTTGCCATCTGATCTAACTTCTGGAGGCAGTCAAAATGATCCTTAGAATTCTTCCCTACCTTATTCCTGTGCTGAGATACAGGCTGCTCCAACCTGCTGTAAAATGCTTGATTTCGAGAGTGAGCGAAACTAATGAAAACATTGTTGGGGTAAAACCTAAAGGGAAAGACCTAGCACCAAATCCAATTTGCCATCTGATCTAACTTCTGGAGGCAGTCAAAATGAGCCTTAGAATTCTTCCCTACCTTATTCCTGTGCTGAGATACAGGCTGCTCCAACCTGCTGTAAAATGCTTGATTTCGAGAGTGAGCGAAACTAATGAAAACATTGTTGGGGTAAAACCTAAAGGGAAAGACCTAGCACCAAATCCAATTTGCCATCTGATCTAACTTCTGGAGGCAGTCAAAATGAGCCTTTGAATTCTTCCCTACCTTATTCCTGTGCTGAGACACAGGCTGCTCCAACCTGCTGTAAAATGCTTGATTTCGAGAGTGAGCGAAACTAATGAAAACATTGTTGGGGTAAAACCTAAAGGGAAAGACCTAGCACCAAATCCAATTTGCCATCTGATCTAACTTCTGGAGGCAGTCAAAATGATCCTTAGAATTCTTCCCTACCTTATTCCTGTGCTGAGATACAGGCTGCTCCAACCTCCTGTAAAATGCTTGATTTCGAGAGTGAGCGAAACTAATGAAAACATTGTTGGGGTAAAACCTAAAGGGAAAGACCTAGCACCAAATCCAATTTGCCATCTGATCTAACTTCTGGAGGCAGTCAAAATGATCCTTAGAATTCTTCCCTACCTTATTCCTGTGCTGAGATACAGGCTGCTCCAACCTGCTGTAAAATGCTTGATTTCGAGAGTGAGCGAAACTAATGAAAACATTGTTGGGGTAAAACCTAAAGGGGAAAGACCTAGCACCAAATCCAATTTGCCATCTGATCTAACTTCTGGAGGCAGTCAAAATGATCCTTTGAATTCTTCCCTACCTTATTCCTGTGCTGAGATACAGGCTGCTCCAACCTGCTGTAAAATGCTTGATTTCGAGAGTGAGCGAAACTAATGAAAACATTGTTGGGGTAAAACCTAAAGGGAAAAGACCTAGCACCAAATCCAATTTGCCATCTGATCTAACTTCTGGAGGCAGTCAAAATGAGCCTTAGAATTCTTCCCTACCTTATTCCTGTGCTGAGATACAGCTGCTCCAACCTGCTGTAAAATGCTTGATTTCGAGAGTGAGCGAAACTAATGAAAACATTGTTGGGGTAAAAACCTAAAGGGAAAGACCTAGCACCAAATCCAATTTGCCATCTGATCTAACTTCTGGAGGCAGTCAAAATGATCCTTTGAATTCTTCCCTACCTTATTCCTGTGCTGAGATACAGGCTGCTCCAACCTGCTGTAAAATGCTTGATTTCGAGAGTGAGCGATAACTAATGAAAACATTGTTGGGGTAAAACCTAAAGGGAAAGACCTAGCACCAAATCCAATTTGCCATCTGATCTAACTTCTGGAGGCAGTCAAAATGAGCATTTGAATTCTTCCCTACCTTATTCCTGTGCTGAGATACAGGCTGCTCCAACCTGCTGTAAAATGCTTGATTTCGAGAGTGAGCGAAACTAATGAAAAACATTGTTGGGGTAAAACCTAAAGGGAAAGACCTAGCACCAAATCCAATTTGCCATCTGGTCTAACTTCTGGAGGCAGTCAAAAATGATCCTTAGAATTCTTCCCTACCTTATTCCTGTGCTGAGATACAGGCTGCTACAACCTGCTGTAAAATGCTTGATTTCGAGAGTGAGCGAAACTAATGAAAACATTGTTGGGGAAAAACCTAAAGGGAAAGACCTAGCACCAAATCCAATTTGCCATCTGATCTAACTTCTGGAGGCAGTCAAAATGAGCATTTGAATTCTTCCCTACCTTATTCCTGTGCTGAGATACAGGCTGCTCCAACCTGCTGTAAAATGCTTGATTTCGAGAGTGAGCGAAACTAATGAAAACATTGTTGGGGTAAAACCTAAAGGGAAAGACCTAGCACCAAATCCAATTTGCCATCTGATCTAACTTCTGGAGGCAGTCAAAATGAGCCTTAGAATTCTTCCCTACCTTATTCCTGTGCTGAGATACAGGCTGCTCCAACTGCTGTAAAATGCTTGATTTCGAGAGTGAGCGAAACTAATGAAAACATTGTTGGGGTAAAACCTAAAGGGAAAGACCTAGCACCAAATCCAATTTGCCATCTAATCTAACTTCTGGAGGCAGTCAAAATGATCCTTAGAATTCTTCCCTACCTTATTCCTGTGCTGAGATACAGGCTGCTCCAACCTGCTGTAAAATGCTTGATTTCGAGAGTGAGCGAAACTAATGAAAACATTGTTGGGGTAAAACCTAAAGGGAAAGACCTAGCACCAAATCCAATTTGCCATCTGATCTAACTTCTGGAGGCAGTCAAAATGAGCCTTAGAATTCTTCCCTACCTTATTCCTGTGCTGAGATACAGGCTGCTCCAACCTGCTGTAAAATGCTTGATTTCGAGAGTGAGCGAAACTAATGAAAACATTGTTGGGGTAAAACCTAAAGGGAAAGACCTAGCACCAAATCCAATTTGCCATCTGATCTAACTTCTGGAGGCAGTCAAAATGAGCCTTTGAATTCTTCCCTACCTTATTCCTGTGCTGAGATACAGGCTGCTCCAACCTGCTGTAAAATGCTTGATTTCGAGAGTGAGCGAAACTAATGAAAACATTGTTGGGGTAAAACCTAAAGGGAAAGACCTAGCACCAAATCCAATTTGCCATCTGATCTAACTTCTGGAGGCAGTCAAATGATCCTTTGAATTCTTCCCTACCTTATTCCTGTGCTGAGATACAGGCTGCTCCAACCTGCTGTAAAATGCTTGATTTCGAGAGTGAGCGAAACTAATGAAAACATTGTTGGGGTAAAACCTAAAGGGAAAGACCTAGCACCAAATCCAATTTGCCATCTGATCTAACTTCTGGAGGCAGTCAAAATGAGCCTTAGAATTCTTCCCTACCTTATTCCTGTGCTGAGATACAGGCTGCTCCAACCTGCTGTAAAATGCTTGATTTCGAGAGTGAGCGAAACTAATGAAAACATTGTTGGGGTAAAACCTAAAGGGAAAGACCTAGCACCAAATCCAATTTGCCATCTGATCTAACTTCTGGAGGCAGTCAAAATGATCCTTTGAATTCTTCCCTACCTTATTCCTGTGCTGAGATACAGGCTGCTCCAACCTGCTGTAAAATGCTTGATTTCGAGAGTGAGCGAAACTAATGAAAACATTGTTGGGGTAAAACCTAAAGGGAAAGACCTAGCACCAAATCCAATTTGCCATCTGATCTAACTTCTGGAGGCAGTCAAAATGAGCATTTGAATTCTTCCCTACCCTTATTCCTGTGCTGAGATACAGCTGCTCCAACCTGCTGTAAAATGCTTGATTTCGAGAGTGAGCGAAACTAATGAAAACATTGTTGGGGTAAAACCTAAAGGGAAAGACCTAGCACCAAATCCAATTTGCCATCTGGTCTAACTTCTGGAGGCAGTCAAAATGATCCTTAGAATTCTTCCCTACCTTATTCCTGTGCTGAGATACAGGCTTGCTCCAACCTGCTGTAAAATGCTTGATTTCGAGAGTGAGCGAAACTAATGAAAACATTGTTGGGGAAAACCTAAAGGGAAAGACCTAGCACCAAATCCAATTTGCCATCTGATCTAACTTCTGGAGGCAGTCAAAATGAGCCTTAGAATTCTTCCCTACCTTATTCCTGTGCTGAGATACAGGCTGCTCCAACCTGCTGTAAAATGCTTGATTTCGAGAGTGAGCGAAACTAATGAAAACATTGTTGGGGTAAAACCTAAAGGGAAAGACCTAGCACCAAATCCAATTTGCCATCTGATCTAACTTCTGGAGGCAGTCAAAATGAGCCTTAGAATTCTTCCCTACCTTATTCCTGTGCTGAGATACAGGCTGCTCCAACCTGCTGTAAAATGCTTGATTTCGAGAGTGAGCGAAACTAATGAAAACATTGTTGGGGTAAAACCTAAAGGGAAAGACCTAGCACCAAATCCAATTTGCCATCTAATCTAACTTCTGGAGGCAGGTCAAAATGATCCTTAGAATTCTTCCCTACCTTATTCCTGTGCTGAGATACAGGCTGCTCCAACCTGCTGTAAAATGCTTGATTTCGAGAGTGAGCGAAACTAATGAAAACATTGTTGGGGTAAAACCTAAGGGAAAGACCTAGCACCAAATCCAATTTGCCATCTGATCTAACTTCTGGAGGCAGTCAAAATGAGCCTTAGAATTCTTCCCTACCTTATTCCTGTGCTGAGATACAGGCTGCTCCAACCTGCTGTAAAATGCTTGATTTCGAGAGTGAGCGAAACTAATGAAAACATTGTTGGGGTAAAACCTAAAGGGAAAGACCTAGCACCAAATCCAATTTGCCATCTGATCTAACTTCTGGAGGCAGTCAAAATGAGCCTTTGAATTCTTCCCTACCTTATTCCTGTGCTGAGATACAGGCTGCTCCAACCTGCTGTAAAATGCTTGATTTCGAGAGTGAGCGAAACTAATGAAAACATTGTTGGGGTAAAACCTAAAGGGAAAGACCTAGCACCAAATCCAATTTGCCATCTGATCTAACTTCTGGAGGCAGTCAAAATGATCCTTAGAATTCTTCCCTACCTTATTCCTGTGCTGAGATACAGGCTGCTCCAACCTGCTGTAAAATGCTTGATTTCGAGAGTGAGCGAAACTAATGAAAACATTGTTGGGGTAAAACCTAAAGGGAAAGACCTAGCACCAAATCCAATTTGCCATCTGATCTAACTTCTGGAGGCAGTCAAAATGATCCTTTGAATTCTTCCCTACCTTATTCCTGTGCTGAGATACAGGCTGCTCCAACCTGCTGTAAAATGCTTGATTTCGAGAGTGAGCGAAACTAATGAAAACATTGTTGGGGTAAAACCTAAAGGGAAAGACCTAGCACCAAATCCAATTTGCCATCTGATCTAACTTCTGGAGGCAGTCAAAATGAGCATTTGAATTCTTCCCTACCTTATTCCTGTGCTGAGATACAGGCTGCTCCAACCTGCTGTAAAATGCTTGATTTCGAGAGTGAGCGAAACTAATGAAAACATTGTTGGGGTAAAACCTAAAGGGAAAGACCTAGCACCAAATCCAATTTGCCATCTGGTCTAACTTCTGGAGGCAGTCAAAATGATCCTTAGAATTCTTCCCTACCTTATTCCTGTGCTGAGATACAGGCTGCTCCAACCTGCTGTAAAATGCTTGATTTCGAGAGTGAGCGAAACTAATGAAAACATTGTTGGGGAAAAACCTAAAGGGAAAGACCTAGCACCAAATCCAATTTGCCATCTGATCTAACTTCTGGAGGCAGTCAAAATGAGCATTTGAATTCTTCCCTACCTTATTCCTGTGCTTGAGATACAGGCTGCTCCAACCTGCTGTAAAATGCTTGATTTCGAGAGTGAGCGAAACTAATGAAAACATTGTTGGGGTAAAACCTAAAGGGAAAGACCTAGCACCAAATCCAATTTGCCATCTGATCTAACTTCTGGAGGCAGTCAAAATGAGCCTTAGAATTCTTCCCTACCTTATTCCTGTGCTGAGATACAGGCTGCTCCAACCTGCTGTAAAATGCTTGATTTCGAGAGTGAGCGAAACTAATGAAAACATTGTTGGGGTAAAACCTAAAGGGAAAGACCTAGCACCAAATCCAATTTGCCATCTAATCTAACTTCTGGAGGCAGTCAAAATGATCCTTAGAATTCTTCCCTACCTTATTCCTGTGCTGAGATACAGGCTGCTCCCAACCTGCTGTAAAATGCTTGATTTCGAGAGTGAGCGAAACTAATGAAAACATTGTTGGGGTAAAACCTAAAGGGAAAGACCTAGCACCAAATCCAATTTGCCATCTGATCTAACTTCTGGAGGCAGTCAAAATGAGCCTTAGAATTCTTCCCTACCTTATTCCTGTGCTGAGATACAGGCTGCTCCAACCTGCTGTAAAATGCTTGATTTCGAGAGTGAGCGAAACTAATGAAAACATTGTTGGGGTAAAACCTAAAGGGAAAGACCTAGCACCAAATCCAATTTGCCATCTGATCTAACTTCTGGAGGCAGTCAAAATGAGCCTTTGAATTCTTCCCTACCTTATTCCTGTGCTGAGATACAGGCTGCTCCAACCTGCTGTAAAATGCTTGATTTCGAGAGTGAGCGAAACTAATGAAAACATTGTTGGGGTAAAACCTAAAGGGAAAGACCTAGCACCAAATCCAATTTGCCATCTGATCTAACTTCTGGAGGCAGTCAAAATGATCCTTAGAATTCTTCCCTACCTTATTCCTGTGCTGAGATACAGGCTGCTCCAACCTGCTGTAAAATGCTTGATTTCGAGAGTGAGCGAAACTAATGAAAACATTGTTGGGGGTAAAACCTAAAGGGAAAGACCTAGCACCAAATCCAATTTGCATCTGATCTAACTTCTGGAGGCAGTCAAAATGATCCTTAGAATTCTTCCCTACCTTATTCCTGTGCTGAGATACAGGCTGCTCCAACCTGCTGTAAAATGCTTGATTTCGAGAGTGAGCGAAACTAATGAAAACATTGTTGGGGTAAAACCTAAAGGGAAAGACCTAGCACCAAATCCAATTTGCCATCTGATCTAACTTCTGGAGGCAGTCAAAATGATCCTTTGAATTCTTCCCTACCTTATTCCTGTGCTGAGATACAGGCTGCTCCAACCTGCTGTAAAATGCTTGATTTCGAGAGTGAGCGAAACTAATGAAAACATTGTTGGGGTAAAACCTAAAGGGAAAGACCTAGCACCAAATCCAATTTGCCATCTGATCTAACTTCTGGAGGCAGTCAAAATGAGCCTTAGAATTCTTCCCTACCTTATTCCTGTGCTGAGATACAGGCTGCTCCAACCTGCTGTAAAATGCTTGATTTCGAGAGTGAGCGAAACTAATGAAAACATTGTTGGGGTAAAACCTAAAGGGAAAGACCTAGCACCAAATCCAATTTGCCATCTGATCTAACTTCTGGAGGCAGTCAAAATGATCCTTTGAATTCTTCCCTACCTTATTCCTGTGCTGAGATACAGGCTGCTCCAACCTGCTGTAAAATGCTTGATTTCGAGAGTGAGCGAAACTAATGAAAACATTGTTGGGGTAAAACCTAAAGGGAAAGACCTAGCACCAAATCCAATTTGCCATCTGATCTAACTTCTGGAGGCAGTCAAAATGAGCATTTGAATTCTTCCCTACCTTATTCCTGTGCTGAGATACAGGCTGCTCCAACCTGCTGTAAAATGCTTGATTTCGAGAGTGAGCGAAACTAATGAAAACATTGTTGGGGTAAAACCTAAAGGGAAAGACCTAGCACCAAATCCAATTTGCCATCTGGTCTAACTTCTGGAGGCAGTCAAAATGATCCTTAGAATTCTTCCCTACCTTATTCCTGTGCTGAGATACAGGCTGCTCCAACCTGCTGTAAAATGCTTGATTTCGAGAGTGAGCGAAACTAATGAAAACATTGTTGGGGAAAAACCTAAAGGGAAAGACCTAGCACCAAATCCAATTTGCCATCTGATCTAACTTCTGGAGGCAGTCAAAATGAGCATTTGAATTCTTCCCTACCTTATTCCTGTGCTGAGATACAGGCTGCTCCAACCTGCTGTAAAATGCTTGATTTCGAGAGTGAGCGAAACTAATGAAAACATTGTTGGGGTAAAACCTAAAGGGAAAGACCTAGCACCAAATCCAATTTGCCATCTGATCTAACTTCTGGAGGCAGTCAAAATGAGCCTTAGAATTCTTCCCTACCTTATTCCTGTGCTGAGATACAGGCTGCTCCAACCTGCTGTAAAATGCTTGATTTCGAGAGTGAGCGAAACTAATGAAAACATTGTTGGGGTAAAACCTAAAGGGAAAGACCTAGCACCAAATCCAATTTGCCATCTAATCTAACTTCTGGAGGCAGTCAAAATGATCCTTAGAATTCTTCCCTACCTTATTCCTGTGCTGAGATACAGGCTGCTCCAACCTGCTGTAAAATGCTTGATTTCGAGAGTGAGCGAAACTAATGAAAACATTGTTGGGGTAAAACCTAAAGGGAAAGACCTAGCACCAAATCCAATTTGCCATCTGATCTAACTTCTGGAGGCAGTCAAAATGAGCCTTAGAATTCTTCCCTACCTTATTCCTGTGCTGAGATACAGGCTGCTCCAACCTGCTGTAAAATGCTTGATTTCGAGAGTGAGCGAAACTAATGAAACATTGTTGGGGTAAAACCTAAAGGGAAAGACCTAGCACCAAATCCAATTTGCCATCTGATCTAACTTCTGGAGGCAGTCAAAATGAGCCTTTGAATTCTTCCTACCTTATTCCTGTGCTGAGATACAGGCTGCTCCAACCTGCTGTAAAATGCTTGATTTCGAGAGTGAGCGAAACTAATGAAAACATTGTTGGGGTAAAACCTAAAGGGAAAGACCTAGCACCAAATCCAATTTGCCATCTGATCTAACTTCTGGAGGCAGTCAAAATGATCCTTAGAATTCTTCCCTACCTTATTCCTGTGCTGAGATACAGGCTGCTCCAACCTGCTGTAAAATGCTTGATTTCGAGAGTGAGCGAAACTAATGAAAACATTGTTGGGGTAAAACCTAAAGGGAAAGACCTAGCACCAAATCCAATTTGCCATCTGATCTAACTTCTGGAGGCAGTCAAAATGAGCCTTAGAATTCTTCCCTACCTTATTCCTGTGCTGAGATACAGGCTGCTCCAACCTGCTGTAAAATGCTTGATTTCGAGAGTGAGCGAAACTAATGAAAACATTGTTGGGGTAAAACCTAAAGGGAAAGACCTAGCACCAAATCCAATTTGCCATCTGATCTAACTTCTGGAGGCAGTCAAAATGATCCTTAGAATTCTTCCCTACCTTATTCCTGTGCTGAGATACAGGGCTGCTCCAACCTGCTGTAAAATGCTTGATTTCGAGAGTGAGCGAAACTAATGAAAACATTGTTGGGGTAAAACCTAAAGGGAAAGACCTAGCACCAAATCCAATTTGCCATCTGATCTAACTTCTGGAGGCAGTCAAAATGATCCTTAGAATTCTTCCCTACCTTATTCCTGTGCTGAGATACAGGCTGCTCCAACCTGCTGTAAAATGCTTGATTTCGAGAGTGAGCGAAACTAATGAAAACATTGTTGGGGGTAAAACCTAAAGGGAAAGACCTAGCACCAAATCCAATTTGCCATCTGATCTAACTTCTGGAGGCAGTCAAAATGATCCTTAGAATTCTTCCCTACCTTATTCCTGTGCTGAGATACAGGCTGCTCCAACCTGCTGTAAAATGCTTGATTTCGAGAGTGAGCGAAACTAATGAAAACATTGTTGGGGTAAAACCTAAAGGGAAAGACCTAGCACCAAATCCAATTTGCCATCTGATCTAACTTCTGGAGGCAGTCAAAATGAGCCTTAGAATTCTTCCCTACCTTATTCCTGTGCTGAGATACAGGCTGCTCCAACCTGCTGTAAAATGCTTGATTTCGAGAGTGAGCGAAACTAATGAAAACATTGTTGGGGTAAAACCTAAAGGGAAAGACCTAGCACCAAATCCAATTTGCCATCTGATCTAACTTCTGGAGGCAGTCAAAATGAGCCTTAGAATTCTTCCCTACCTTATTCCTGTGCTGAGATACAGGCTGCTCCAACCTGCTGTAAAATGCTTGATTTCGAGAGTGAGCGAAACTAATGAAAACATTGTTGGGGTAAAACCTAAAGGGAAAGACCTAGCACCAAATCCAATTTGCCATCTGATCTAACTTCTGGAGGCAGTCAAAATGAGCCTTAGAATTCTTCCCTACCTTATTCCTGTGCTGAGATACAGGCTGCTCCAACCTGCTGTAAAATGCTTGATTTCGAGAGTGAGCGAAACTAATGAAAACATTGTTGGGGTAAAACCTAAAGGGAAAGACCTAGCACCAAATCCAATTTGCCATCTGATCTAACTTCTGGAGGCAGTCAAAATGAGCCTTTGAATTCTTCCCTACCTTATTCCTGTGCTGAGATACAGGCTGCTCCAACCTGCTGTAAAATGCTTGATTTCGAGAGTGAGCGAAACTAATGAAAACATTGTTGGGGTAAAACCTAAAGGGAAAGACCTAGCACCAAATCCAATTTGCCATCTGATCTAACTTCTGGAGGCAGTCAAAATGAGCCTTAGAATTCTTCCCTACCTTATTCCTGTGCTGAGATACAGGCTGCTCCAACCTGCTGTAAAATGCTTGATTTCGAGAGTGAGCGAAACTAATGAAAACTTTGTTGGGGTAAAACCTAAAGGGAAAGACCTAGCACCAAATCCAATTTGCCATCTGATCTAACTTCTGGAGGCAGTCAAAATGATCCTTAGAATTCTTCCCTACCTTATTCCTGTGCTGAGATACAGGCTGCTCCAACCTGCTGTAAAATGCTTGATTTCGAGAGTGAGCGAAACTAATGAAAACATTGTTGGGGTAAAACCTACAGGGAAAGACCTAGCACCAAATCCAATTTGCCATCTGATCTAACTTCTGGAGGCAGTCAAAATGATCCTTAGAATTCTTCCCTACCTTATTCCTGTGCTGAGATACAGGCTGCTCCAACCTGCTGTAAAATGCTTGATTTCGAGAGTGAGCGAAACTAATGAAAACATTGTTGGGGTAAAACCTAAAGGGAAAGACCTAGCACCAAATCCAATTTGCCATCTGATCTAACTTCTGGAGGCAGTCAAAATGATCCTTAGAATTCTTCCCTACTTATTCCTGTGCTGAGATACAGGCTGCTCCAACCTGCTGTAAAATGCTTGATTTCGAGAGTGAGCGAAACTAATGAAAACATTGTTGGGGTAAAACCTAAAGGGAAAGACCTAGCACCAAATCCAATTTGCCATCTGATCTAACTTCTGGAGGCAGTCAAAATGAGCCTTAGAATTCTTCCCTACCTTATTCCTGTGCTGAGATACAGGCTGCTCCAACCTGCTGTAAAATGCTTGATTTCGAGAGTGAGCGAAACTAATGAAAACATTGTTGGGGTAAAACCTAAAGGGAAAGACCTAGCACCAAATCCAATTTGCCATCTGATCTAACTTCTGGAGGCAGTCAAAATGAGCCTTAGAATTCTTCCCTACCTTATTCCTGTGCTGAGATACAGGCTGCTCCAACCTGCTGTAAAATGCTTGATTTCGAGTAGTGAGCGAAACTAATGAAAACATTGTTGGGGTAAAACCTAAAGGGAAAGACCTAGCACCAAATCCAATTTGCCATCTGATCTAACTTCTGGAGGCAGTCAAAATGAGCCTTAGAATTCTTCCCTACCTTATTCCTGTGCTGAGATACAGGCTGCTCCAACCTGCTGTAAAATGCTTGATTTCGAGAGTGAGCGAAACTAATGAAAACATTGTTGGGGTAAAACCTAAAGGGAAAGACCTAGCACCAAATCCAATTTGCCATCTGATCTAACTTCTGGAGGCAGTCAAAATGAGCCTTAGAATTCTTCCCTACCTTATTCCTGTGCTGAGATACAGGCTGCTCCAACCTGCTGTAAAATGCTTGATTTCGAGAGTGAGCGAAACTAATGAAAACATTGTTGGGGTAAAACCTAAAGGGAAAGACCTAGCACCAAATCCAATTTGCCATCTGATCTAACTTCTGGAGGCAGTCAAAATGAGCCTTAGAATTCTTCCCTACCTTATTCCTGTGCTGAGATACAGGCTGCTCCAACCTGCTGTAAAATGCTTGATTTCGAGAGTGAGCGAAACTAATGAAAACATTGTTGGGGTAAAACCTAAAGGGAAAGACCTAGCACCAAATCCAATTTGCCATCTGATCTAACTTCTGGAGGCAGTCAAAATGAGCCTTAGAATTCTTCCCTACCTTATTCCTGTGCTGAGATACAGGCTGCTCCAACCTGCTGTAAAATGCTTGATTTCGAGAGTGAGCGAAACTAATGAAAACATTGTTGGGGTAAAACCTAAAGGGAAAGACCTAGCACCAAATCCAATTTGCCATCTGATCTAACTTCTGGAGGCAGTCAAAATGAGCCTTAGAATTCTTCCCTACCTTATTCCTGTGCTGAGATACAGGCTGCTCCAACCTGCTGTAAAATGCTTGATTTCGAGAGTGAGCGAAACTAATGAAAACATTGTTGGGGTAAAACCTAAAGGGAAAGACCTAGCACCAAATCCAATTTGCCATCTGATCTAACTTCTGGAGGCAGTCAAAATGAGCCTTAGAATTCTTCCCTACCTTATTCCTGTGCTGAGATACAGGCTGCTCCAACCTGCTGTAAAATGCTTGATTTCGAGAGTGAGCGAAACTAATGAAAACATTGTTGGGGTAAAACCTAAAGGGAAAGACCTAGCACCAAATCCAATTTGCCATCTGATCTAACTTCTGGAGGCAGTCAAAATGAGCCTTAGAATTCTTCCCTACCTTATTCCTGTGCTGAGATACAGGCTGCTCCAACCTGCTGTAAAATGCTTGATTTCGAGAGTGAGCGAAACTAATGAAAACATTGTTGGGGTAAAACCTAAAGGGAAAGACCTAGCACCAAATCCAATTTGCCATCTGATCTAACTTCTGGAGGCAGTCAAAATGAGCCTTAGAATTCTTCCCTACCTTATTCCTGTGCTGAGATACAGGCTGCTCCAACCTGCTGTAAAATGCTTGATTTCGAGAGTGAGCGAAACTAATGAAAACATTGTTGGGGTAAAACCTAAAGGGAAAGACCTAGCACCAAATCCAATTTGCCATCTGATCTAACTTCTGGAGGCAGTCAAAATGAGCCTTAGAATTCTTCCCTACCTTATTCCTGTGCTGAGATACAGGCTGCTCCAACCTGCTGTAAAATGCTTGATTTCGAGAGTGAGCGAAACTAATGAAAACATTGTTGGGGTAAAACCTAAAGGGAAAGACCTAGCACCAAATCCAATTTGCCATCTGATCTAACTTCTGGAGGCAGTCAAAATGAGCCTTAGAATTCTTCCCTACCTTATTCCTGTGCTGAGATACAGGCTGCTCCAACCTGCTGTAAAATGCTTGATTTCGAGAGTGAGCGAAACTAATGAAAACATTGTTGGGGTAAAACCTAAAGGGAAAGACCTAGCACCAAATCCAATTTGCCATCTGATCTAACTTCTGGAGGCAGTCAAAATGAGCCTTAGAATTCTTCCCTACCTTATTCCTGTGCTGAGATACAGGCTGCTCCAACCTGCTGTAAAATGCTTGATTTCGAGAGTGAGCGAAACTAATGAAAACATTGTTGGGGTAAAACCTAAAGGGAAAGACCTAGCACCAAATCCAATTTGCCATCTGATCTAACTTCTGGAGGCAGTCAAAATGAGCCTTAGAATTCTTCCCTACCTTATTCCTGTGCTGAGATACAGGCTGCTCCAACCTGCTGTAAAATGCTTGATTTCGAGAGTGAGCGAAACTAATGAAAACATTGTTGGGGTAAAACCTAAAGGGAAAGACCTAGCACCAAATCCAATTTGCCATCTGATCTAACTTCTGGAGGCAGTCAAAATGAGCCTTAGAATTCTTCCCTACCTTATTCCTGTGCTGAGATACAGGCTGCTCCAACCTGCTGTAAAATGCTTGATTTCGAGAGTGAGCGAAACTAATGAAAACATTGTTGGGGTAAAACCTAAAGGGAAAGACCTAGCACCAAATCCAATTTGCCATCTGATCTAACTTCTGGAGGCAGTCAAAATGAGCCTTAGAATTCTTCCCTACCTTATTCCTGTGCTGAGATACAGGCTGCTCCAACCTGCTGTAAAATGCTTGATTTCGAGAGTGAGCGAAACTAATGAAAACATTGTTGGGGTAAAACCTAAAGGGAAAGACCTAGCACCAAATCCAATTTGCCATCTGATCTAACTTCTGGAGGCAGTCAAAATGAGCCTTAGAATTCTTCCCTACCTTATTCCTGTGCTGAGATACAGGCTGCTCCAACCTGCTGTAAAATGCTTGATTTCGAGAGTGAGCGAAACTAATGAAAACATTGTTGGGGTAAAACCTAAAGGGAAAGACCTAGCACCAAATCCAATTTGCCATCTGATCTAACTTCTGGAGGCAGTCAAAATGAGCCTTAGAATTCTTCCCTACCTTATTCCTGTGCTGAGATACAGGCTGCTCCAACCTGCTGTAAAATGCTTGATTTCGAGAGTGAGCGAAACTAATGAAAACATTGTTGGGGTAAAACCTAAAGGGAAAGACCTAGCACCAAATCCAATTTGCCATCTGATCTAACTTCTGGAGGCAGTCAAAATGAGCCTTAGAATTCTTCCCTACCTTATTCCTGTGCTGAGATACAGGCTGCTCCAACCTGCTGTAAAATGCTTGATTTCGAGAGTGAGCGAAACTAATGAAAACATTGTTGGGGTAAAACCTAAAGGGAAAGACCTAGCACCAAATCCAATTTGCCATCTGATCTAACTTCTGGAGGCAGTCAAAATGAGCCTTAGAATTCTTCCCTACCTTATTCCTGTGCTGAGATACAGGCTGCTCCAACCTGCTGTAAAATGCTTGATTTCGAGAGTGAGCGAAACTAATGAAAACATTGTTGGGGTAAAACCTAAAGGGAAAGACCTAGCACCAAATCCAATTTGCCATCTGATCTAACTTCTGGAGGCAGTCAAAATGAGCCTTAGAATTCTTCCCTACCTTATTCCTGTGCTGAGATACAGGCTGCTCCAACCTGCTGTAAAATGCTTGATTTCGAGAGTGAGCGAAACTAATGAAAACATTGTTGGGGTAAAACCTAAAGGGAAAGACCTAGCACCAAATCCAATTTGCCATCTGATCTAACTTCTGGAGGCAGTCAAAATGAGCCTTAGAATTCTTCCCTACCTTATTCCTGTGCTGAGATACAGGCTGCTCCAACCTGCTGTAAAATGCTTGATTTCGAGAGTGAGCGAAACTAATGAAAACATTGTTGGGGTAAAACCTAAAGGGAAAGACCTAGCACCAAATCCAATTTGCCATCTGATCTAACTTCTGGAGGCAGTCAAAATGAGCCTTAGAATTCTTCCCTACCTTATTCCTGTGCTGAGATACAGGCTGCTCCAACCTGCTGTAAAATGCTTGATTTCGAGAGTGAGCGAAACTAATGAAAACATTGTTGGGGTAAAACCTAAAGGGAAAGACCTAGCACCAAATCCAATTTGCCATCTGATCTAACTTCTGGAGGCAGTCAAAATGAGCCTTAGAATTCTTCCCTACCTTATTCCTGTGCTGAGATACAGGCTGCTCCAACCTGCTGTAAAATGCTTGATTTCGAGAGTGAGCGAAACTAATGAAAACATTGTTGGGGTAAAACCTAAAGGGAAAGACCTAGCACCAAATCCAATTTGCCATCTGATCTAACTTCTGGAGGCAGTCAAAATGAGCCTTAGAATTCTTCCCTACCTTATTCCTGTGCTGAGATACAGGCTGCTCCAACCTGCTGTAAAATGCTTGATTTCGAGAGTGAGCGAAACTAATGAAAACATTGTTGGGGTAAAACCTAAAGGGAAAGACCTAGCACCAAATCCAATTTGCCATCTGATCTAACTTCTGGAGGCAGTCAAAATGAGCCTTAGAATTCTTCCCTACCTTATTCCTGTGCTGAGATACAGGCTGCTCCAACCTGCTGTAAAATGCTTGATTTCGAGAGTGAGCGAAACTAATGAAAACATTGTTGGGGTAAAACCTAAAGGGAAAGACCTAGCACCAAATCCAATTTGCCATCTGATCTAACTTCTGGAGGCAGTCAAAATGAGCCTTAGAATTCTTCCCTACCTTATTCCTGTGCTGAGATACAGGCTGCTCCAACCTGCTGTAAAATGCTTGATTTCGAGAGTGAGCGAAACTAATGAAAACATTGTTGGGGTAAAACCTAAAGGGAAAGACCTAGCACCAAATCCAATTTGCCATCTGATCTAACTTCTGGAGGCAGTCAAAATGAGCCTTAGAATTCTTCCCTACCTTATTCCTGTGCTGAGATACAGGCTGCTCCGACCTGCTGTAAAATGCTTGATTTCGAGAGTGAGCGAAACTAATGAAAACATTGTTGGGGTAAAACCTAAAGGGAAAGACCTAGCACCAAATCCAATTTGCCATCTGATCTAACTTCTGGAGGCAGTCAAAATGAGCCTTAGAATTCTTCCCTACCTTATTCCTGTGCTGAGATACAGGCTGCTCCAACCTGCTGTAAAATGCTTGATTTCGAGAGTGAGCGAAACTAATGAAAACATTGTTGGGGTAAAACCTAAAGGGAAAGACCTAGCACCAAATCCAATTTGCCATCTGATCTAACTTCTGGAGGCAGTCAAAATGAGCCTTAGAATTCTTCCCTACCTTATTCCTGTGCTGAGATACAGGCTGCTCCAACCTGCTGTAAAATGCTTGATTTCGAGAGTGAGCGAAACTAATGAAAACATTGTTGGGGTAAAACCTAAAGGGAAAGACCTAGCACCAAATCCAATTTGCCATCTGATCTAACTTCTGGAGGCAGTCAAAATGAGCCTTAGAATTCTTCCCTACCTTATTCCTGTGCTGAGATACAGGCTGCTCCAACCTGCTGTAAAATGCTTGATTTCGAGAGTGAGCGAAACTAATGAAAACATTGTTGGGGTAAAACCTAAAGGGAAAGACCTAGCACCAAATCCAATTTGCCATCTGATCTAACTTCTGGAGGCAGTCAAAATGAGCCTTAGAATTCTTCCCTACCTTATTCCTGTGCTGAGATACAGGCTGCTCCAACCTGCTGTAAAATGCTTGATTTCGAGAGTGAGCGAAACTAATGAAAACATTGTTGGGGTAAAACCTAAAGGGAAAGACCTAGCACCAAATCCAATTTGCCATCTGATCTAACTTCTGGAGGCAGTCAAAATGAGCCTTAGAATTCTTCCCTACCTTATTCCTGTGCTGAGATACAGGCTGCTCCAACCTGCTGTAAAATGCTTGATTTCGAGAGTGAGCGAAACTAATGAAAACATTGTTGGGGTAAAACCTAAAGGGAAAGACCTAGCACCAAATCCAATTTGCCATCTGATCTAACTTCTGGAGGCAGTCAAAATGAGCCTTAGAATTCTTCCCTACCTTATTCCTGTGCTGAGATACAGGCTGCTCCAACCTGCTGTAAAATGCTTGATTTCGAGAGTGAGCGAAACTAATGAAAACATTGTTGGGGTAAAACCTAAAGGGAAAGACCTAGCACCAAATCCAATTTGCCATCTGATCTAACTTCTGGAGGCAGTCAAAATGAGCCTTAGAATTCTTCCCTACCTTATTCCTGTGCTGAGATACAGGCTGCTCCAACCTGCTGTAAAATGCTTGATTTCGAGAGTGAGCGAAACTAATGAAAACATTGTTGGGGTAAAACCTAAAGGGAAAGACCTAGCACCAAATCCAATTTGCCATCTGATCTAACTTCTGGAGGCAGTCAAAATGATCCTTAGAATTCTTCCCTACCTTATTCCTGTGCTGAGATACAGGCTGCTCCAACCTGCTGTAAAATGCTTGATTTCGAGAGTGAGCGAAACTAATGAAAACATTGTTGGGGTTAAAACCTAAAGGGAAAGACCTAGCACCAATCCAATTTGCCATCTGATCTAACTTCTGGAGGCAGGTCAAAATGATCCTTAGAATTCTTCCCTACCTTATTCCTGTGCTGAGATACAGGCTGCTCCAACCTGCTGTAAAATGCTTGATTTCGAGAGTGAGCGAAACTAATGAAAACATTGTTGGGGTAAAACCTAAAGGGAAAGACCTAGCACCAAATCCAATTTGCCATCTGATCTAACTTCTGGAGGCAGTCAAAATGATCCTTAGAATTCTTCCCTACCTTATTCCTGTGCTGAGATACAGGCTGCTCCAACCTGCTGTAAAATGCTTGATTTCGAGAGTGAGCGAAACTAATGAAAACATTGTTGGGGGTAAAACCTAAAGGGAAAGACCTAGCACCAAATCCAATTTGCCATCTGATCTAACTTCTGGAGGCAGTCAAAATGAGCCTTTGAATTCTTCCCTACCTTATTCCTGTGCTGAGATACAGGCTGCTCCAACCTGCTGTAAAATGCTTGATTTCGAGAGTGAGCGAAACTAATGAAAACCATTGTTGGGGTAAAACCTAAAGGGAAAGACCTAGCACCAAATCCAATTTGCCATCTGATCTAACTTCTGGAGGCAGTCAAAATGATCCTTAGAATTCTTCCCTACCTTATTCCTGTGCTGAGATACAGGCTGCTCCAACCTGCTGTAAAATGCTTGATTTCGAGAGTGAGCGAAACTAATGAAAACATTGTTGGGGTAAAACCTAAAGGGAAAGACCTAGCACCAAATCCAATTTGCCATCTGATCTAACTTCTGGAGGCAGTCAAAATGAGCCTTAGAATTCTTCCCTACCTTATTCCTGTGCTGAGATACAGGCTGCTCCAACCTGCTGTAAAATGCTTGATTTCGAGAGTGAGGCGAAACTAATGAAAACATTGTTGGGGTAAAACCTAAAGGGAAAGACCTAGCACCAAATCCAATTTGCCATCTGATCTAACTTCTGAGGCAGTCAAAATGAGCCTTAGAATTCTTCCCTACCTTATTCCTGTGCTGAGATACAGGCTGCTCCAACCTGCTGTAAAATGCTTGATTTCGAGAGGTGAGCGAAACTAATGAAAACATTGTTGGGGTAAAACCTAAAGGGAAAGACCTAGCACCAAAATCCAATTTGCCATCTGATCTAACTTCTGGAGCAGTCAAAATGATCCTTAGAATTCTTCCCTACCTTATTCCTGTGCTGAGATACAGGCTGCTCCAACCTGCTGTAAAATGCTTGATTTCGAGAGTGAGCGAAACTAATGAAAACATTGTTTGGGGTAAAACCTAAAGGGAAAGACCTAGCACCAAATCCAATTTGCCATCTGATCTAACTTCTGGAGGCTAACTTCTGGAGGCAGTCAAAATGAGCCTTAGAATTCTTCCCTACCTTATTCCTGTGCTGAGATACAGGCTGCTCCAACCTGCTGTAAAATGCTTGATTTCGAGAGTGAGCGAAACTAATGAAAACATTGTTGGGGTAAAACCTAAAGGGAAAGACCTAGCACCAAATCCAATTTGCCATCTGATCTAACTTCTGGAGGCAGTCAAAATGAGCCTTAGAATTCTTCCCTACCTTATTCCTGTGCTGAGATACAGGCTGCTCCAACCTGCTGTAAAATGCTTGATTTCGAGAGTGAGCGAAACTAATGAAAACATTGTTGGGGTAAAACCTAAAGGGAAAGACCTAGCACCAAATCCAATTTGCCATCTGATCTAACTTCTGGAGGCAGTCAAAATGATCCTTAGAATTCTTCCCTACCTTATTCCTGTGCTGAGATACAGGCTGCTCCAACCTGCTGTAAAATGCTTGATTTCGAGAGTGAGCGAAACTAATGAAAACATTGTTGGGGTAAAACCTAAAGGGAAAGACCTAGCACCAAATCCAATTTGCCATCTTGATCTAACTTCTGGAGGCAGTCAAAATGATCCTTAGAATTCTTCCCTACCTTATTCCTGTGCTGAGATACAGGCTGCTCCAACCTGCTGTAAAATGCTTGATTTCGAGAGTGAGCGAAACTAATGAAAACATTGTTGGGGTAAAACCTAAAGGGAAAGACCTAGCACCAAATCCAATTTGCCATCTGATCTAACTTCTGGAGGCAGTCAAAATGAGCCTTAGAATTCTTCCCTACCTTATTCCTGTGCTGAGATACAGGCTGCTCCAACCTGCTGTAAAATGCTTGATTTCGAGAGTGAGCGAAACTAATGAAAACATTGTTGGGGTAAAACCTAAAGGGAAAGACCTAGCACCAAATCCAATTTGCCATCTGATCTAACTTCTGGAGGCAGTCAAAATGAGCCTTAGAATTCTTCCCTACCTTATTCCTGTGCTGAGATACAGGCTGCTCCAACCTGCTGTAAAATGCTTGATTTCGAGAGTGAGTGAAACTAATGAAAACATTGTTGGGGTAAAACCTAAAGGGAAAGACCTAGCACCAAATCCAATTTGCCATCTGATCTAACTTCTGGAGGCAGTCAAAATGAGCCTTAGAATTCTTCCCTACCTTATTCCTGTGCTGAGATACAGGCTGCTCCAACCTGCTGTAAAATGCTTGATTTCGAGAGTGAGCGAAACTAATGAAAACATTGTTGGGGTAAAACCTAAAGGGAAAGACCTAGCACCAAATCCAATTTGCCATCTGATCTAACTTCTGGAGGCAGTCAAAATGAGCCTTAGAATTCTTCCCTACCTTATTCCTGTGCTGAGATACAGGCTGCTCCAACCTGCTGTAAAATGCTTGATTTCGAGAGTGAGCGAAACTAATGAAAACATTGTTGGGGTAAAACCTAAAGGGAAAGACCTAGCACCAAATCCAATTTGCCATCTGATCTAACTTCTGGAGGCAGTCAAAATGATCCTTAGAATTCTTCCCTACCTTATTCCTGTGCTGAGATACAGGCTGCTCCAACCTGCTGTAAAATGCTTGATTTCGAGAGTGAGCGAAACTAATGAAAACATTGTTGGGGTAAAACCTAAAGGGAAAGACCTAGCACCAAATCCAATTTGCCATCTGATCTAACTTCTGGAGGCAGTCAAAATGATCCTTAGAATTCTTCCCTACCTTATTCCTGTGCTGAGATACAGGCTGCTCCAACCTGCTGTAAAATGCTTGATTTCGAGAGTGAGCGAAACTAATGAAAACATTGTTGGGGTAAAACCTAAAGGGAAAGACCTAGCACCAAATCCAATTTGCCATCTGATCTAACTTCTGGAGGCAGTCAAAATGATCCTTAGAATTCTTCCCTACCTTATTCCTGTGCTGAGATACAGGCTGCTCCAACCTGCTGTAAAATGCTTGATTTCGAGAGTGAGCGAAACTAATGAAAACATTGTTGGGGTAAAACCTAAAGGGAAAGACCTAGCACCAAATCCAATTTGCCATCTGATCTAACTTCTGGAGGCAGTCAAAATGAGCCTTAGAATTCTTCCCTACCTTATTCCTGTGCTGAGATACAGGCTGCTCCAACCTGCTGTAAAATGCTTGATTTCGAGAGTGAGCGAAACTAATGAAAACATTGTTGGGGTAAAACCTAAAGGGAAAGACCTAGCACCAAATCCAATTTGCCATCTGATCTAACTTCTGGAGGCAGTCAAAATGATCCTTAGAATTCTTCCCTACCTTATTCCTGTGCTGAGATACAGGCTGCTCCAACCTGCTGTAAAATGCTTGATTTCGAGAGTGAGCGAAACTAATGAAAACATTGTTGGGGTAAAACCTAAAGGGAAAGACCTAGCACCAAATCCAATTTGCCATCTGATCTAACTTCTGGAGGCAGTCAAAATGAGCCTTAGAATTCTTCCCTACCTTATTCCTGTGCTGAGATACAGGCTGCTCCAACCTGCTGTAAAATGCTTGATTTCGAGAGTGAGCGAAACTAATGAAAACATTGTTGGGGTAAAACCTAAAGGGAAAGACCTAGCACCAAATCCAATTTGCCATCTGATCTAACTTCTGGAGGCAGTCAAAATGAGCCTTAGAATTCTTCCCTACCTTATTCCTGTGCTGAGATACAGGCTGCTCCAACCTGCTGTAAAATGCTTGATTTCGAGAGTGAGCGAAACTAATGAAAACATTGTTGGGGTAAAACCTAAAGGGAAAGACCTAGCACCAAATCCAATTTGCCATCTGATCTAACTTCTGGAGGCAGTCAAAATGATCCTTAGAATTCTTCCCTACCTTATTCCTGTGCTGAGATACAGGCTGCTCCAACCTGCTGTAAAATGCTTGATTTCGAGAGTGAGCGAAACTAATGAAAACATTGTTGGGGTAAAACCTAAAGGGAAAGACCTAGCACCAAATCCAATTTGCCATCTGATCTAACTTCTGGAGGCAGTCAAAATGATCCTTAGAATTCTTCCCTACCTTATTCCTGTGCTGAGATACAGGCTGCTCCAACCTGCTGTAAAATGCTTGATTTCGAGAGTGAGCGAAACTAATGAAAACATTGTTGGGGTAAAACCTAAAGGGAAAGACCTAGCACCAAATCCAATTTGCCATCTGATCTAACTTCTGGAGGCAGTCAAAATGAGCCTTAGAATTCTTCCCTACCTTATTCCTGTGCTGAGATACAGGCTGCTCCAACCTGCTGTAAAATGCTTGATTTCGAGAGTGAGCGAAACTAATGAAAACATTGTTGGGGTAAAACCTAAAGGGAAAGACCTAGCACCAAATCCAATTTGCCATCTGATCTAACTTCTGGAGGCAGTCAAAATGAGCCTTAGAATTCTTCCCTACCTTATTCCTGTGCTGAGATACAGGCTGCTCCAACCTGCTGTAAAATGCTTGATTTCGAGAGTGAGCGAAACTAATGAAAACATTGTTGGGGTAAAACCTAAAGGGAAAGACCTAGCACCAAATCCAATTTGCCATCTGATCTAACTTCTGGAGGCAGTCAAAATGAGCCTTAGAATTCTTCCCTACCTTATTCCTGTGCTGAGATACAGGCTGCTCCAACCTGCTGTAAAATGCTTGATTTCGAGAGTGAGCGAAACTAATGAAAACATTGTTGGGGTAAAACCTAAAGGGAAAGACCTAGCACCAAATCCAATTTGCCATCTGATCTAACTTCTGGAGGCAGTCAAAATGATCCTTAGAATTCTTCCCTACCTTATTCCTGTGCTGAGATACAGGCTGCTCCAACCTGCTGTAAAATGCTTGATTTCGAGAGTGAGCGAAACTAATGAAAACATTGTTGGGGTAAAACCTAAAGGGAAAGACCTAGCACCAAATCCAATTTGCCATCTGATCTAACTTCTGGAGGCAGTCAAAATGATCCTTAGAATTCTTCCCTACCTTATTCCTGTGCTGAGATACAGGCTGCTCCAACCTGCTGTAAAATGCTTGATTTCGAGAGTGAGCGAAACTAATGAAAACATTGTTGGGGTAAAACCTAAAGGGAAAGACCTAGCACCAAATCCAATTTGCCATCTGATCTAACTTCTGGAGGCAGTCAAAATGAGCCTTAGAATTCTTCCCTACCTTATTCCTGTGCTGAGATACAGGCTGCTCCAACCTGCTGTAAAATGCTTGATTTCGAGAGTGAGCGAAACTAATGAAAACATTGTTGGGGTAAAACCTAAAGGGAAAGACCTAGCACCAAATCCAATTTGCCATCTGATCTAACTTCTGGAGGCAGTCAAAATGAGCCTTAGAATTCTTCCCTACCTTATTCCTGTGCTGAGATACAGGCTGCTCCAACCTGCTGTAAAATGCTTGATTTTGAGAGTGAGCGAAACTAATGAAAACATTGTTGGGGTAAAACCTAAAGGGAAAGACCTAGCACCAAATCCAATTTGCCATCTGATCTAACTTCTGGAGGCAGTCAAAATGAGCCTTAGAATTCTTCCCTACCTTATTCCTGTGCTGAGATACAGGCTGCTCCAACCTGCTGTAAAATGCTTGATTTCGAGAGTGAGCGAAACTAATGAAAACATTGTTGGGGTAAAACCTAAAGGGAAAGACCTAGCACCAAATCCAATTTGCCATCTGATCTAACTTCTGGAGGCAGTCAAAATGAGCCTTAGAATTCTTCCCTACCTTATTCCTGTGCTGAGATACAGGCTGCTCCAACCTGCTGTAAAATGCTTGATTTCGAGAGTGAGCGAAACTAATGAAAACATTGTTGGGGTAAAACCTAAAGGGAAAGACCTAGCACCAAATCCAATTTGCCATCTGATCTAACTTCTGGAGGCAGTCAAAATGAGCCTTAGAATTCTTCCCTACCTTATTCCTGTGCTGAGATACAGGCTGCTCCAACCTGCTGTAAAATGCTTGATTTCGAGAGTGAGCGAAACTAATGAAAACATTGTTGGGGTAAAACCTAAAGGGAAAGACCTAGCACCAAATCCAATTTGCCATCTGATCTAACTTCTGGAGGCAGTCAAAATGAGCCTTAGAATTCTTCCCTACCTTATTCCTGTGCTGAGATACAGGCTGCTCCAACCTGCTGTAAAATGCTTGATTTCGAGAGTGAGCGAAACTAATGAAAACATTGTTGGGGTAAAACCTAAAGGGAAAGACCTAGCACCAAATCCAATTTGCCATCTGATCTAACTTCTGGAGGCAGTCAAAATGATCCTTAGAATTCTTCCCTACCTTATTCCTGTGCTGAGATACAGGCTGCTCCAACCTGCTGTAAAATGCTTGATTTCGAGAGTGAGCGAAACTAATGAAAACATTGTTGGGGTAAAACCTAAAGGGAAAGACCTAGCACCAAATCCAATTTGCCATCTGATCTAACTTCTGGAGGCAGTCAAAATGAGCCTTAGAATTCTTCCCTACCTTATTCCTGTGCTGAGATACAGGCTGCTCCAACCTGCTGTAAAATGCTTGATTTCGAGAGTGAGCGAAACTAATGAAAACATTGTTGGGGTAAAACCTAAAGGGAAAGACCTAGCACCAAATCCAATTTGCCATCTGATCTAACTTCTGGAGGCAGTCAAAATGATCCTTAGAATTCTTCCCTACCTTATTCCTGTGCTGAGATACAGGCTGCTCCAACCTGCTGTAAAATGCTTGATTTCGAGAGTGAGCGAAACTAATGAAAACATTGTTGGGGTAAAACCTAAAGGGAAAGACCTAGCACCAAATCCAATTTGCCATCTGATCTAACTTCTGGAGGCAGTCAAAATGATCCTTAGAATTCTTCCCTACCTTATTCCTGTGCTGAGATACAGGCTGCTCCAACCTGCTGTAAAATGCTTGATTTCGAGAGTGAGCGAAACTAATGAAAACATTGTTGGGGTAAAACCTAAAGGGAAAGACCTAGCACCAAATCCAATTTGCCATCTGATCTAACTTCTGGAGGCAGTCAAAATGATCCTTAGAATTCTTCCCTACCTTATTCCTGTGCTGAGATACAGGCTGCTCCAACCTGCTGTAAAATGCTTGATTTCGAGAGTGAGCGAAACTAATGAAAACATTGTTGGGGTAAAACCTAAAGGGAAAGACCTAGCACCAAATCCAATTTGCCATCTGATCTAACTTCTGGAGGCAGTCAAAATGAGCCTTAGAATTCTTCCCTACCTTATTCCTGTGCTGAGATACAGGCTGCTCCGACCTGCTGTAAAATGCTTGATTTCGAGAGTGAGCGAAACTAATGAAAACATTGTTGGGGTAAAACCTAAAGGGAAAGACCTAGCACCAAATCCAATTTGCCATCTGATCTAACTTCTGGAGGCAGTCAAAATGATCCTTAGAATTCTTCCCTACCTTATTCCTGTGCTGAGATACAGGCTGCTCCAACCTGCTGTAAAATGCTTGATTTCGAGAGTGAGCGAAACTAATGAAAACATTGTTGGGGTAAAACCTAAAGGGAAAGACCTAGCACCAAATCCAATTTGCCATCTGATCTAACTTCTGGAGGCAGTCAAAATGAGCCTTAGAATTCTTCCCTACCTTATTCCTGTGCTGAGATACAGGCTGCTCCAACCTGCTGTAAAATGCTTGATTTCGAGAGTGAGCGAAACTAATGAAAACATTGTTGGGGTAAAACCTAAAGGGAAAGACCTAGCACCAAATCCAATTTGCCATCTGATCTAACTTCTGGAGGCAGTCAAAATGAGCCTTAGAATTCTTCCCTACCTTATTCCTGTGCTGAGATACAGGCTGCTCCAACCTGCTGTAAAATGCTTGATTTCGAGAGTGAGCGAAACTAATGAAAACATTGTTGGGGTAAAACCTAAAGGGAAAGACCTAGCACCAAATCCAATTTGCCATCTGATCTAACTTCTGGAGGCAGTCAAAATGAGCCTTAGAATTCTTCCCTACCTTATTCCTGTGCTGAGATACAGGCTGCTCCAACCTGCTGTAAAATGCTTGATTTCGAGAGTGAGCGAAACTCATGAAAACATTGTTGGGGTAAAACCTAAAGGGAAAGACCTAGCACCAAATCCAATTTGCCATCTGATCTAACTTCTGGAGGCAGTCAAAATGATCCTTAGAATTCTTCCCTACCTTATTCCTGTGCTGAGATACAGGCTGCTCCAACCTGCTGTAAAATGCTTGATTTCGAGAGTGAGCGAAACTAATGAAAACATTGTTGGGGTAAAACCTAAAGGGAAAGACCTAGCACCAAATCCAATTTGCCATCTGATCTAACTTCTGGAGGCAGTCAAAATGATCCTTAGAATTCTTCCCTACCTTATTCCTGTGCTGAGATACAGGCTGCTCCAACCTGCTGTAAAATGCTTGATTTCGAGAGTGAGCGAAACTAATGAAAACATTGTTGGGGTAAAACCTAAAGGGAAAGACCTAGCACCAAATCCAATTTGCCATCTGATCTAACTTCTGGAGGCAGTCAAAATGAGCCTTAGAATTCTTCCCTACCTTATTCCTGTGCTGAGATACAGGCTGCTCCAACCTGCTGTAAAATGCTTGATTTCGAGAGTGAGCGAAACTAATGAAAACATTGTTGGGGTAAAACCTAAAGGGAAAGACCTAGCACCAAATACAATTTGCCATCTGATCTAACTTCTGGAGGCAGTCAAAATGATCCTTAGAATTCTTCCCTACCTTATTCCTGTGCTGAGATACAGGCTGCTCCAACCTGCTGTAAAATGCTTGATTTCGAGAGTGAGCGAAACTAATGAAAACATTGTTGGGGTAAAACCTAAAGGGAAAGACCTAGCACCAAATCCAATTTGCCATCTGATCTAACTTCTGGAGGCAGTCAAAATGATCCTTAGAATTCTTCCCTACCTTATTCCTGTGCTGAGATACAGGCTGCTCCAACCTGCTGTAAAATGCTTGATTTCGAGAGTGAGCGAAACTAATGAAAACATTGTTGGGGTAAAACCTAAAGGGAAAGACCTAGCACCAAATCCAATTTGCCATCTGATCTAACTTCTGGAGGCAGTCAAAATGATCCTTAGAATTCTTCCCTACCTTATTCCTGTGCTGAGATACAGGCTGCTCCAACCTGCTGTAAAATGCTTGATTTCGAGAGTGAGCGAAACTAATGAAAACATTGTTGGGGTAAAACCTAAAGGGAAAGACCTAGCACCAAATCCAATTTGCCATCTGATCTAACTTCTGGAGGCAGTCAAAATGAGCATTTGAATTCTTCCCTACCTTATTCCTGTGCTGAGATACAGGCTGCTCCAACCTGCTGTAAAATGCTTGATTTCGAGAGTGAGCGAAACTAATGAAAACATTGTTGGGGTAAAACCTAAAGGGAAAGACCTAGCACCAAATCCAATTTGCCATCTGATCTAACTTCTGGAGGCAGTCAAAATGATCCTTAGAATTCTTCCCTACCTTATTCCTGTGCTGAGATACAGGCTGCTCCAACCTGCTGTAAAATGCTTGATTTCGAGAGTGAGCGAAACTAATGAAAACATTGTTGGGGTAAAACCTAAAGGGAAAGACCTAGCACCAAATCCAATTTGCCATCTGATCTAACTTCTGGAGGCAGTCAAAATGATCCTTAGAATTCTTCCCTACCTTATTCCTGTGCTGAGATACAGGCTGCTCCAACCTGCTGTAAAATGCTTGATTTCGAGAGTGAGCGAAACTAATGAAAACATTGTTGGGGTAAAACCTAAAGGGAAAGACCTAGCACCAAATCCAATTTGCCATCTGATCTAACTTCTGGAGGCAGTCAAAATGAGCCTTAGAATTCTTCCCTACCTTATTCCTGTGCTGAGATACAGGCTGCTCCAACCTGCTGTAAAATGCTTGATTTCGAGAGTGAGCGAAACTAATGAAAACATTGTTGGGGTAAAACCTAAAGGGAAAGACCTAGCACCAAATCCAATTTGCCATCTGATCTAACTTCTGGAGGCAGTCAAAATGATCCTTAGAATTCTTCCCTACCTTATTCCTGTGCTGAGATACAGGCTGCTCCAACCTGCTGTAAAATGCTTGATTTCGAGAGTGAGCGAAACTAATGAAAACATTGTTGGGGTAAAACCTAAAGGGAAAGACCTAGCACCAAATCCAATTTGCCATCTGATCTAACTTCTGGAGGCAGTCAAAATGAGCCTTAGAATTCTTCCCTACCTTATTCCTGTGCTGAGATACAGGCTGCTCCAACCTGCTGTAAAATGCTTGATTTCGAGAGTGAGCGAAACTAATGAAAACATTGTTGGGGTAAAACCTAAAGGGAAAGACCTAGCACCAAATCCAATTTGCCATCTGATCTAACTTCTGGAGGCAGTCAAAATGAGCCTTAGAATTCTTCCCTACCTTATTCCTGTGCTGAGATACAGGCTGCTCCAACCTGCTGTAAAATGCTTGATTTCGAGAGTGAGCGAAACTAATGAAAACATTGTTGGGGTAAAACCTAAAGGGAAAGACCTAGCACCAAATCCAATTTGCCATCTGATCTAACTTCTGGAGGCAGTCAAAATGATCCTTAGAATTCTTCCCTACCTTATTCCTGTGCTGAGATACAGGCTGCTCCAACCTGCTGTAAAATGCTTGATTTCGAGAGTGAGCGAAACTAATGAAAACATTGTTGGGGTAAAACCTAAAGGGAAAGACCTAGCACCAAATCCAATTTGCCATCTGATCTAACTTCTGGAGGCAGTCAAAATGATCCTTAGAATTCTTCCCTACCTTATTCCTGTGCTGAGATACAGGCTGCTCCAACCTGCTGTAAAATGCTTGATTTCGAGAGTGAGCGAAACTAATGAAAACATTGTTGGGGTAAAACCTAAAGGGAAAGACCTAGCACCAAATCCAATTTGCCATCTGATCTAACTTCTGGAGGCAGTCAAAATGAGCCTTAGAATTCTTCCCTACCTTATTCCTGTGCTGAGATACAGGCTGCTCCAACCTGCTGTAAAATGCTTGATTTCGAGAGTGAGCGAAACTAATGAAAACATTGTTGGGGTAAAACCTAAAGGGAAAGACCTAGCACCAAATCCAATTTGCCATCTGATCTAACTTCTGGAGGCAGTCAAAATGAGCCTTAGAATTCTTCCCTACCTTATTCCTGTGCTGAGATACAGGCTGCTCCAACCTGCTGTAAAATGCTTGATTTCGAGAGTGAGCGAAACTAATGAAAACATTGTTGGGGTAAAACCTAAAGGGAAAGACCTAGCACCAAATCCAATTTGCCATCTGATCTAACTTCTGGAGGCAGTCAAAATGATCCTTAGAATTCTTCCCTACCTTATTCCTGTGCTGAGATACAGGCTGCTCCAACCTGCTGTAAAATGCTTGATTTTGAGAGTGAGCGAAACTAATGAAAACATTGTTGGGGTAAAACCTAAAGGGAAAGACCTAGCACCAAATCCAATTTGCCATCTGATCTAACTTCTGGAGGCAGTCAAAATGATCCTTAGAATTCTTCCCTACCTTATTCCTGTGCTGAGATACAGGCTGCTCCAACCTGCTGTAAAATGCTTGATTTCGAGAGTGAGCGAAACTAATGAAAACATTGTTGGGGTAAAACCTAAAGGGAAAGACCTAGCACCAAATCCAATTTGCCATCTGATCTAACTTCTGGAGGCAGTCAAAATGAGCCTTAGAATTCTTCCCTACCTTATTCCTGTGCTGAGATACAGGCTGCTCCAACCTGCTGTAAAATGCTTGATTTCGAGAGTGAGCGAAACTAATGAAAACATTGTTGGGGTAAAACCTAAAGGGAAAGACCTAGCACCAAATCCAATTTGCCATCTGATCTAACTTCTGGAGGCAGTCAAAATGATCCTTAGAATTCTTCCCTACCTTATTCCTGTGCTGAGATACAGGCTGCTCCAACCTGCTGTAAAATGCTTGATTTCGAGAGTGAGCGAAACTAATGAAAACATTGTTGGGGTAAAACCTAAAGGGAAAGACCTAGCACCAAATCCAATTTGCCATCTGATCTAACTTCTGGAGGCAGTCAAAATGAGCCTTAGAATTCTTCCCTACCTTATTCCTGTGCTGAGATACAGGCTGCTCCAACCTGCTGTAAAATGCTTGATTTCGAGAGTGAGCGAAACTAATGAAAACATTGTTGGGGTAAAACCTAAAGGGAAAGACCTAGCACCAAATCCAATTTGCCATCTGATCTAACTTCTGGAGGCAGTCAAAATGAGCCTTAGAATTCTTCCCTACCTTATTCCTGTGCTGAGATACAGGCTGCTCCAACTTGCTGTAAAATGCTTGATTTCGAGAGTGAGCGAAACTAATGAAAACATTGTTGGGGTAAAACCTAAAGGGAAAGACCTAGCACCAAATCCAATTTGCCATCTGATCTAACTTCTGGAGGCAGTCAAAATGATCCTTAGAATTCTTCCCTACCTTATTCCTGTGCTGAGATACAGGCTGCTCCAACCTGCTGTAAAATGCTTGATTTCGAGAGTGAGCGAAACTAATGAAAACATTGTTGGGGTAAAACCTAAAGGGAAAGACCTAGCACCAAATCCAATTTGCCATCTGATCTAACTTCTGGAGGCAGTCAAAATGATCCTTAGAATTCTTCCCTACCTTATTCCTGTGCTGAGATACAGGCTGCTCCAACCTGCTGTAAAATGCTTGATTTCGAGAGTGAGCGAAACTAATGAAAACATTGTTGGGGTAAAACCTAAAGGGAAAGACCTAGCACCAAATCCAATTTGCCATCTGATCTAACTTCTGGAGGCAGTCAAAATGAGCCTTAGAATTCTTCCCTACCTTATTCCTGTGCTGAGATACAGGCTGCTCCAACCTGCTGTAAAATGCTTGATTTCGAGAGTGAGCGAAACTAATGAAAACATTGTTGGGGTAAAACCTAAAGGGAAAGACCTAGCACCAAATCCAATTTGCCATCTGATCTAACTTCTGGAGGCAGTCAAAATGAGCCTTAGAATTCTTCCCTACCTTATTCCTGTGCTGAGATACAGGCTGCTCCAACCTGCTGTAAAATGCTTGATTTCGAGAGTGAGCGAAACTAATGAAAACATTGTTGGGGTAAAACCTAAAGGGAAAGACCTAGCACCAAATCCAATTTGCCATCTGATCTAACTTCTGGAGGCAGTCAAAATGAGCCTTAGAATTCTTCCCTACCTTATTCCTGTGCTGAGATACAGGCTGCTCCAACCTGCTGTAAAATGCTTGATTTCGAGAGTGAGCGAAACTAATGAAAACATTGTTGGGGTAAAACCTAAAGGGAAAGACCTAGCACCAAATCCAATTTGCCATCTGATCTAACTTCTGGAGGCAGTCAAAATGAGCCTTAGAATTCTTCCCTACCTTATTCCTGTGCTGAGATACAGGCTGCTCCAACCTGCTGTAAAATGCTTGATTTCGAGAGTGAGCGAAACTAATGAAAACATTGTTGGGGTAAAACCTAAAGGGAAAGACCTAGCACCAAATCCAATTTGCCATCTGATCTAACTTCTGGAGGCAGTCAAAATGAGCCTTAGAATTCTTCCCTACCTTATTCCTGTGCTGAGATACAGGCTGCTCCAACCTGCTGTAAAATGCTTGATTTCGAGAGTGAGCGAAACTAATGAAAACATTGTTGGGGTAAAACCTAAAGGGAAAGACCTAGCACCAAATCCAATTTGCCATCTGATCTAACTTCTGGAGGCAGTCAAAATGATCCTTAGAATTCTTCCCTACCTTATTCCTGTGCTGAGATACAGGCTGCTCCAACCTGCTGTAAAATGCTTGATTTCGAGAGTGAGCGAAACTAATGAAAACATTGTTGGGGTAAAACCTAAAGGGAAAGACCTAGCACCAAATCCAATTTGCCATCTGATCTAACTTCTGGAGGCAGTCAAAATGAGCCTTAGAATTCTTCCCTACCTTATTCCTGTGCTCAGATACAGGCTGCTCCAACCTGCTGTAAAATGCTTGATTTCGAGAGTGAGCGAAACTAATGAAAACATTGTTGGGGTAAAACCTAAAGGGAAAGACCTAGCACCAAATCCAATTTGCCATCTGATCTAACTTCTGGAGGCAGTCAAAATGATCCTTAGAATTCTTCCCTACCTTATTCCTGTGCTGAGATACAGGCTGCTCCAACCTGCTGTAAAATGCTTGATTTCGAGAGTGAGCGAAACTAATGAAAACATTGTTGGGGTAAAACCTAAAGGGAAAGACCTAGCACCAAATCCAATTTGCCATCTGATCTAACTTCTGGAGGCAGTCAAAATGATCCTTAGAATTCTTCCCTACCTTATTCCTGTGCTGAGATACAGGCTGCTCCAACCTGCTGTAAAATGCTTGATTTCGAGAGTGAGCGAAACTAATGAAAACATTGTTGGGGTAAAACCTAAAGGGAAAGACCTAGCACCAAATCCAATTTGCCATCTGATCTAACTTCTGGAGGCAGTCAAAATGATCCTTAGAATTCTTCCCTACCTTATTCCTGTGCTGAGATACAGGCTGCTCCAACCTGCTGTAAAATGCTTGATTTCGAGAGTGAGCGAAACTAATGAAAACATTGTTGGGGTAAAACCTAAAGGGAAAGACCTAGCACCAAATCCAATTTGCCATCTGATCTAACTTCTGGAGGCAGTCAAAATGAGCCTTAGAATTCTTCCCTACCTTATTCCTGTGCTGAGATACAGGCTGCTCCAACCTGCTGTAAAATGCTTGATTTCGAGAGTGAGCGAAACTAATGAAAACATTGTTGGGGTAAAACCTAAAGGGAAAGACCTAGCACCAAATCCAATTTGCCATCTGATCTAACTTCTGGAGGCAGTCAAAATGAGCCTTAGAATTCTTCCCTACCTTATTCCTGTGCTGAGATACAGGCTGCTCCAACCTGCTGTAAAATGCTTGATTTCGAGAGTGAGCGAAACTAATGAAAACATTGTTGGGGTAAAACCTAAAGGGAAAGACCTAGCACCAAATCCAATTTGCCATCTGATCTAACTTCTGGAGGCAGTCAAAATGAGCCTTAGAATTCTTCCCTACCTTATTCCTGTGCTGAGATACAGGCTGCTCCAACCTGCTGTAAAATGCTTGATTTCGAGAGTGAGCGAAACTAATGAAAACATTGTTGGGGTAAAACCTAAAGGGAAAGACCTAGCACCAAATCCAATTTGCCATCTGATCTAACTTCTGGAGGCAGTCAAAATGATCCTTAGAATTCTTCCCTACCTTATTCCTGTGCTGAGATACAGGCTGCTCCAACCTGCTGTAAAATGCTTGATTTCGAGAGTGAGCGAAACTAATGAAAACATTGTTGGGGTAAAACCTAAAGGGAAAGACCTAGCACCAAATCCAATTTGCCATCTGATCTAACTTCTGGAGGCAGTCAAAATGATCCTTAGAATTCTTCCCTACCTTATTCCTGTGCTGAGATACAGGCTGCTCCAACCTGCTGTAAAATGCTTGATTTCGAGAGTGAGCGAAACTAATGAAAACATTGTTGGGGTAAAACCTAAAGGGAAAGACCTAGCACCAAATCCAATTTGCCATCTGATCTAACTTCTGGAGGCAGTCAAAATGATCCTTAGAATTCTTCCCTACCTTATTCCTGTGCTGAGATACAGGCTGCTCCAACCTGCTGTAAAATGCTTGATTTCGAGAGTGAGCGAAACTAATGAAAACATTGTTGGGGTAAAACCTAAAGGGAAAGACCTAGCACCAAATCCAATTTGCCATCTGATCTAACTTCTGGAGGCAGTCAAAATGATCCTTAGAATTCTTCCCTACCTTATTCCTGTGCTGAGATACAGGCTGCTCCAACCTGCTGTAAAATGCTTGATTTCGAGAGTGAGCGAAACTAATGAAAACATTGTTGGGGTAAAACCTAAAGGGAAAGACCTAGCACCAAATCCAATTTGCCATCTGATCTAACTTCTGGAGGCAGTCAAAATGATCCTTAGAATTCTTCCCTACCTTATTCCTGTGCTGAGATACAGGCTGCTCCAACCTGCTGTAAAATGCTTGATTTCGAGAGTGAGCGAAACTAATGAAAACATTGTTGGGGTAAAACCTAAAGGGAAAGACCTAGCACCAAATCCAATTTGCCATCTGATCTAACTTCTGGAGGCAGTCAAAATGAGCCTTAGAATTCTTCCCTACCTTATTCCTGTGCTGAGATACAGGCTGCTCCAACCTGCTGTAAAATGCTTGATTTCGAGAGTGAGCGAAACTAATGAAAACATTGTTGGGGTAAAACCTAAAGGGAAAGACCTAGCACCAAATCCAATTTGCCATCTGATCTAACTTCTGGAGGCAGTCAAAATGAGCCTTAGAATTCTTCCCTACCTTATTCCTGTGCTGAGATACAGGCTGCTCCAACCTGCTGTAAAATGCTTGATTTCGAGAGTGAGCGAAACTAATGAAAACATTGTTGGGGTAAAACCTAAAGGGAAAGACCTAGCACCAAATCCAATTTGCCATCTGATCTAACTTCTGGAGGCAGTCAAAATGAGCCTTAGAATTCTTCCCTACCTTATTCCTGTGCTGAGATACAGGCTGCTCCAACCTGCTGTAAAATGCTTGATTTCGAGAGTGAGCGAAACTAATGAAAACATTGTTGGGGTAAAACCTAAAGGGAAAGACCTAGCACCAAATCCAATTTGCCATCTGATCTAACTTCTGGAGGCAGTCAAAATGAGCCTTAGAATTCTTCCCTACCTTATTCCTGTGCTGAGATACAGGCTGCTCCAACCTGCTGTAAAATGCTTGATTTCGAGAGTGAGCGAAACTAATGAAAACATTGTTGGGGTAAAACCTAAAGGGAAAGACCTAGCACCAAATCCAATTTGCCATCTGATCTAACTTCTGGAGGCAGTCAAAATGATCCTTAGAATTCTTCCCTACCTTATTCCTGTGCTGAGATACAGGCTGCTCCAACCTGCTGTAAAATGCTTGATTTCGAGAGTGAGCGAAACTAATGAAAACATTGTTGGGGTAAAACCTAAAGGGAAAGACCTAGCACCAAATCCAATTTGCCATCTGATCTAACTTCTGGAGGCAGTCAAAATGATCCTTAGAATTCTTCCCTACCTTATTCCTGTGCTGAGATACAGGCTGCTCCAACCTGCTGTAAAATGCTTGATTTCGAGAGTGAGCGAAACTAATGAAAACATTGTTGGGGTAAAACCTAAAGGGAAAGACCTAGCACCAAATCCAATTTGCCATCTGATCTAACTTCTGGAGGCAGTCAAAATGATCCTTAGAATTCTTCCCTACCTTATTCCTGTGCTGAGATACAGGCTGCTCCAACCTGCTGTAAAATGCTTGATTTCGAGAGTGAGCGAAACTAATGAAAACATTGTTGGGGTAAAACCTAAAGGGAAAGACCTAGCACCAAATCCAATTTGCCATCTGATCTAACTTCTGGAGGCAGTCAAAATGATCCTTAGAATTCTTCCCTACCTTATTCCTGTGCTGAGATACAGGCTGCTCCAACCTGCTGTAAAATGCTTGATTTCGAGAGTGAGCGAAACTAATGAAAACATTGTTGGGGTAAAACCTAAAGGGAAAGACCTAGCACCAAATCCAATTTGCCATCTGATCTAACTTCTGGAGGCAGTCAAAATGATCCTTAGAATTCTTCCCTACCTTATTCCTGTGCTGAGATACAGGCTGCTCCAACCTGCTGTAAAATGCTTGATTTCGAGAGTGAGCGAAACTAATGAAAACATTGTTGGGGTAAAACCTAAAGGGAAAGACCTAGCACCAAATCCAATTTGCCATCTGATCTAACTTCTGGAGGCAGTCAAAATGAGCCTTAGAATTCTTCCCTACCTTATTCCTGTGCTGAGATACAGGCTGCTCCAACCTGCTGTAAAATGCTTGATTTCGAGAGTGAGCGAAACTAATGAAAACATTGTTGGGGTAAAACCTAAAGGGAAAGACCTAGCACCAAATCCAATTTGCCATCTGATCTAACTTCTGGAGGCAGTCAAAATGAGCCTTAGAATTCTTCCCTACCTTATTCCTGTGCTGAGATACAGGCTGCTCCAACCTGCTGTAAAATGCTTGATTTCGAGAGTGAGCGAAACTAATGAAAACATTGTTGGGGTAAAACCTAAAGGGAAAGACCTAGCACCAAATCCAATTTGCCATCTGATCTAACTTCTGGAGGCAGTCAAAATGAGCATTTGAATTCTTCCCTACCTTATTCCTGTGCTGAGATACAGGCTGCTCCAACCTGCTGTAAAATGCTTGATTTCGAGAGTGAGCGAAACTAATGAAAACATTGTTGGGGTAAAACCTAAAGGGAAAGACCTAGCACCAAATCCAATTTGCCATCTGATCTAACTTCTGGAGGCAGTCAAAATGAGCATTTGAATTCTTCCCTACCTTATTCCTGTGCTGAGATACAGGCTGCTCCAACCTGCTGTAAAATGCTTGATTTCGAGAGTGAGCGAAACTAATGAAAACATTGTTGGGGTAAAACCTAAAGGGAAAGACCTAGCACCAAATCCAATTTGCCATCTGATCTAACTTCTGGAGGCAGTCAAAATGAGCATTTGAATTCTTCCCTACCTTATTCCTGTGCTGAGATACAGGCTGCTCCAACCTGCTGTAAAATGCTTGATTTCGAGAGTGAGCGAAACTAATGAAAACATTGTTGGGGTAAAACCTAAAGGGAAAGACCTAGCACCAAATCCAATTTGCCATCTGATCTAACTTCTGGAGGCAGTCAAAATGAGCATTTGAATTCTTCCCTACCTTATTCCTGTGCTGAGATACAGGCTGCTCCAACCTGCTGTAAAATGCTTGATTTCGAGAGTGAGCGAAACTAATGAAAACATTGTTGGGGTAAAACCTAAAGGGAAAGACCTAGCACCAAATCCAATTTGCCATCTGATCTAACTTCTGGAGGCAGTCAAAATGATCCTTAGAATTCTTCCCTACCTTATTCCTGTGCTGAGATACAGGCTGCTCCAACCTGCTGTAAAATGCTTGATTTCGAGAGTGAGCGAAACTAATGAAAACATTGTTGGGGTAAAACCTAAAGGGAAAGACCTAGCACCAAATCCAATTTGCCATCTGATCTAACTTCTGGAGGCAGTCAAAATGAGCCTTAGAATTCTTCCCTACCTTATTCCTGTGCTGAGATACAGGCTGCTCCAACCTGCTGTAAAATGCTTGATTTCGAGAGTGAGCGAAACTAATGAAAACATTGTTGGGGTAAAACCTAATGGGAAAGACCTAGCACCAAATCCAATTTGCCATCTGATCTAACTTCTGGAGGCAGTCAAAATGATCCTTAGAATTCTTCCCTACCTTATTCCTGTGCTGAGATACAGGCTGCTCCAACCTGCTGTAAAATGCTTGATTTCGAGAGTGAGCGAAACTAATGAAAACATTGTTGGGGTAAAACCTAAAGGGAAAGACCTAGCACCAAATCCAATTTGCCATCTGATCTAACTTCTGGAGGCAGTCAAAGTGAGCATTTGAATTCTTCCCTACCTTATTCCTGTGCTGAGATACAGGCTGCTCCAACCTGCTGTAAAATGCTTGATTTCGAGAGTGAGCGAAACTAATGAAAACATTGTTGGGGTAAAACCTAAAGGGAAAGACCTAGCACCAAATCCAATTTGCCATCTGATCTAACTTCTGGAGGCAGTCAAAATGATCCTTAGAATTCTTCCCTACCTTATTCCTGTGCTGAGATACAGGCTGCTCCAACCTGCTGTAAAATGCTTGATTTCGAGAGTGAGCGAAACTAATGAAAACATTGTTGGGGTAAAACCTAAAGGGAAAGACCTAGCACCAAATCCAATTTGCCATCTGATCTAACTTCTGGAGGCAGTCAAAATGATCCTTAGAATTCTTCCCTACCTTATTCCTGTGCTGAGATACAGGCTGCTCCAACCTGCTGTAAAATGCTTGATTTCGAGAGTGAGCGAAACTAATGAAAACATTGTTGGGGTAAAACCTAAAGGGAAAGACCTAGCACCAAATCCAATTTGCCATCTGATCTAACTTCTGGAGGCAGTCAAAATGAGCCTTAGAATTCTTCCCTACCTTATTCCTGTGCTGAGATACAGGCTGCTCCAACCTGCTGTAAAATGCTTGATTTCGAGAGTGAGCGAAACTAATGAAAACATTGTTGGGGTAAAACCTAAAGGGAAAGACCTAGCACCAAATCCAATTTGCCATCTGATCTAACTTCTGGAGGCAGTCAAAATCAGCATTTGAATTCTTCCCTACCTTATTCCTGTGCTGAGATACAGGCTGCTCCAACCTGCTGTAAAATGCTTGATTTCGAGAGTGAGCGAAACTAATGAAAACATTGTTGGGGTAAAACCTAAAGGGAAAGACCTAGCACCAAATCCAATTTGCCATCTGATCTAACTTCTGGAGGCAGTCAAAATGAGTATTTGAATTATTCCCTACCTTATTCCTGTGCTGAGATACAGGCTGCTCCAACCTGCTGTAAAACGCTTGATTTCGAGAGTGAGCGAAACTAATGAAAACATTGTTGGGGTAAAACCTAAAGGGAAAGACCTAGCACCAAATCCAATTTGCCATCTGATCTAACTTCTGGAGGCAGTCAAAATGATCCTTAGAATTCTTCCCTACCTTATTCCTGTGCTGAGATACAGGCTGCTCCAACCTGCTGTAAAATGCTTGATTTCGAGAGTGAGCGAAACTAATGAAAACATTGTTGGGGTAAAACCTAAAGGGAAAGACCTAGCACCAAATCCAATTTGCCATCTGATCTAACTTCTGGAGGCAGTCAAAATGAGCCTTAGAATTCTTCCCTACCTTATTCCTGTGCTGAGATACAGGCTGCTCCAACCTGCTGTAAAATGCTTGATTTCGAGAGTGAGCGAAACTAATGAAAACATTGTTGGGGTAAAACCTAAAGGGAAAGACCTAGCACCAAATCCAATTTGCCATCTGATCTAACTTCTGGAGGCAGTCAAAATGATCCTTAGAATTCTTCCCTACCTTATTCCTGTGCTGAGATACAGGCTGCTCCAACCTGCTGTAAAATGCTTGATTTCGAGAGTGAGCGAAACTAATGAAAACATTGTTGGGGTAAAACCTAAAGGGAAAGACCTAGCACCAAATCCAATTTGCCATCTGATCTAACTTCTGGAGGCAGTCAAAATGATCCTTAGAATTCTTCCCTACCTTATTCCTGTGCTGAGATACAGGCTGCTCCAACCTGCTGTAAAATGCTTGATTTCGAGAGTGAGCGAAACTAATGAAAACATTGTTGGGGTAAAACCTAAAGGGAAAGACCTAGCACCAAATCCAATTTGCCATCTGATCTAACTTCTGGAGGCAGTCAAAATGAGCATTTGAATTCTTCCCTACCTTATTCCTGTGCTGAGATACAGGCTGCTCCAACCTGCTGTAAAATGCTTGATTTCGAGAGTGAGCGAAACTAATGAAAACATTGTTGGGGTAAAACCTAAAGGGAAAGACCTAGCACCAAATCCAATTTGCCATCTGATCTAACTTCTGGAGGCAGTCAAAATGAGCATTTGAATTCTTCCCTACCTTATTCCTGTGCTGAGATACAGGCTGCTCCAACCTGCTGTAAAATGCTTGATTTCGAGAGTGAGCGAAACTAATGAAAACATTGTTGGGGTAAAACCTAAAGGGAAAGACCTAGCACCAAATCCAATTTGCCATCTGATCTAACTTCTGGAGGCAGTCAAAATGATCCTTAGAATTCTTCCCTACCTTATTCCTGTGCTGAGATACAGGCTGCTCCAACCTGCTGTAAAATGCTTGATTTCGAGAGTGAGCGAAACTAATGAAAACATTGTTGGGGTAAAACCTAAAGGGAAAGACCTAGCACCAAATCCAATTTGCCATCTGATCTAACTTCTGGAGGCAGTCAAAATGAGCCTTAGAATTCTTCCCTACCTTATTCCTGTGCTGAGATACAGGCTGCTCCAACCTGCTGTAAAATGCTTGATTTCGAGAGTGAGCGAAACTAATGAAAACATTGTTGGGGTAAAACCTAATGGGAAAGACCTAGCACCAAATCCAATTTGCCATCTGATCTAACTTCTGGAGGCAGTCAAAATGATCCTTAGAATTCTTCCCTACCTTATTCCTGTGCTGAGATACAGGCTGCTCCAACCTGCTGTAAAATGCTTGATTTCGAGAGTGAGCGAAACTAATGAAAACATTGTTGGGGTAAAACCTAAAGGGAAAGACCTAGCACCAAATCCAATTTGCCATCTGATCTAACTTCTGGAGGCAGTCAAAGTGAGCATTTGAATTCTTCCCTACCTTATTCCTGTGCTGAGATACAGGCTGCTCCAACCTGCTGTAAAATGCTTGATTTCGAGAGTGAGCGAAACTAATGAAAACATTGTTGGGGTAAAACCTAAAGGGAAAGACCTAGCACCAAATCCAATTTGCCATCTGATCTAACTTCTGGAGGCAGTCAAAATGATCCTTAGAATTCTTCCCTACCTTATTCCTGTGCTGAGATACAGGCTGCTCCAACCTGCTGTAAAATGCTTGATTTCGAGAGTGAGCGAAACTAATGAAAACATTGTTGGGGTAAAACCTAAAGGGAAAGACCTAGCACCAAATCCAATTTGCCATCTGATCTAACTTCTGGAGGCAGTCAAAATGATCCTTAGAATTCTTCCCTACCTTATTCCTGTGCTGAGATACAGGCTGCTCCAACCTGCTGTAAAATGCTTGATTTCGAGAGTGAGCGAAACTAATGAAAACATTGTTGGGGTAAAACCTAAAGGGAAAGACCTAGCACCAAATCCAATTTGCCATCTGATCTAACTTCTGGAGGCAGTCAAAATGAGCATTTGAATTCTTCCCTACCTTATTCCTGTGCTGAGATACAGGCTGCTCCAACCTGCTGTAAAATGCTTGATTTCGAGAGTGAGCGAAACTAATGAAAACATTGTTGGGGTAAAACCTAAAGGGAAAGACCTAGCACCAAATCCAATTTGCCATCTGATCTAACTTCTGGAGGCAGTCAAAATGAGTATTTGAATTATTCCCTACCTTATTCCTGTGCTGAGATACAGGCTGCTCCAACCTGCTGTAAAACGCTTGATTTCGAGAGTGAGCGAAACTAATGAAAACATTGTTGGGGTAAAACCTAAAGGGAAAGACCTAGCACCAAATCCAATTTGCCATCTGATCTAACTTCTGGAGGCAGTCAAAATGATCCTTAGAATTCTTCCCTACCTTATTCCTGTGCTGAGATACAGGCTGCTCCAACCTGCTGTAAAATGCTTGATTTCGAGAGTGAGCGAAACTAATGAAAACATTGTTGGGGTAAAACCTAAAGGGAAAGACCTAGCACCAAATCCAATTTGCCATCTGATCTAACTTCTGGAGGCAGTCAAAATGAGCCTTAGAATTCTTCCCTACCTTATTCCTGTGCTGAGATACAGGCTGCTCCAACCTGCTGTAAAATGCTTGATTTCGAGAGTGAGCGAAACTAATGAAAACATTGTTGGGGTAAAACCTAAAGGGAAAGACCTAGCACCAAATCCAATTTGCCATCTGATCTAACTTCTGGAGGCAGTCAAAATGATCCTTAGAATTCTTCCCTACCTTATTCCTGTGCTGAGATACAGGCTGCTCCAACCTGCTGTAAAATGCTTGATTTCGAGAGTGAGCGAAACTAATGAAAACATTGTTGGGGTAAAACCTAAAGGGAAAGACCTAGCACCAAATCCAATTTGCCATCTGATCTAACTTCTGGAGGCAGTCAAAATGAGCATTTGAATTCTTCCCTACCTTATTCCTGTGCTGAGATACAGGCTGCTCCAACCTGCTGTAAAATGCTTGATTTCGAGAGTGAGCGAAACTAATGAAAACATTGTTGGGGTAAAACCTAAAGGGAAAGACCTAGCACCAAATCCAATTTGCCATCTGATCTAACTTCTGGAGGCAGTCAAAATGAGCATTTGAATTCTTCCCTACCTTATTCCTGTGCTGAGATACAGGCTGCTCCAACCTGCTGTAAAATGCTTGATTTCGAGAGTGAGCGAAACTAATGAAAACATTGTTGGGGTAAAACCTAAAGGGAAAGACCTAGCACCAAATCCAATTTGCCATCTGATCTAACTTCTGGAGGCAGTCAAAATGATCCTTAGAATTCTTCCCTACCTTATTCCTGTGCTGAGATACAGGCTGCTCCAACCTGCTGTAAAATGCTTGATTTCGAGAGTGAGCGAAACTAATGAAAACATTGTTGGGGTAAAACCTAAAGGGAAAGACCTAGCACCAAATCCAATTTGCCATCTGATCTAACTTCTGGAGGCAGTCAAAATGATCCTTAGAATTCTTCCCTACCTTATTCCTGTGCTGAGATACAGGCTGCTCCAACCTGCTGTAAAATGCTTGATTTCGAGAGTGAGCGAAACTAATGAAAACATTGTTGGGGTAAAACCTAATGGGAAAGACCTAGCACCAAATCCAATTTGCCATCTGATCTAACTTCTGGAGGCAGTCAAAATGATCCTTAGAATTCTTCCCTACCTTATTCCTGTGCTGAGATACAGGCTGCTCCAACCTGCTGTAAAATGCTTGATTTCGAGAGTGAGCGAAACTAATGAAAACATTGTTGGGGTAAAACCTAAAGGGAAAGACCTAGCACCAAATCCAATTTGCCATCTGATCTAACTTCTGGAGGCAGTCAAAGTGAGCATTTGAATTCTTCCCTACCTTATTCCTGTGCTGAGATACAGGCTGCTCCAACCTGCTGTAAAATGCTTGATTTCGAGAGTGAGCGAAACTAATGAAAACATTGTTGGGGTAAAACCTAAAGGGAAAGACCTAGCACCAAATCCAATTTGCCATCTGATCTAACTTCTGGAGGCAGTCAAAATGATCCTTAGAATTCTTCCCTACCTTATTCCTGTGCTGAGATACAGGCTGCTCCAACCTGCTGTAAAATGCTTGATTTCGAGAGTGAGCGAAACTAATGAAAACATTGTTGGGGTAAAACCTAAAGGGAAAGACCTAGCACCAAATCCAATTTGCCATCTGATCTAACTTCTGGAGGCAGTCAAAATGAGCCTTAGAATTCTTCCCTACCTTATTCCTGTGCTGAGATACAGGCTGCTCCAACCTGCTGTAAAATGCTTGATTTCGAGAGTGAGCGAAACTAATGAAAACATTGTTGGGGTAAAACCTAAAGGGAAAGACCTAGCACCAAATCCAATTTGCCATCTGATCTAACTTCTGGAGGCAGTCAAAATGATCCTTAGAATTCTTCCCTACCTTATTCCTGTGCTGAGATACAGGCTGCTCCAACCTGCTGTAAAATGCTTGATTTCGAGAGTGAGCGAAACTAATGAAAACATTGTTGGGGTAAAACCTAAAGGGAAAGACCTAGCACCAAATCCAATTTGCCATCTGATCTAACTTCTGGAGGTAGTCAAAATGATCCTTAGAATTCTTCCCTACCTTATTCCTGTGCTGAGATACAGGCTGCTCCAACCTGCTGTAAAATGCTTGATTTCGAGAGTGAGCGAAACTAATGAAAACATTGTTGGGGTAAAACCTAAAGGGAAAGACCTAGCACCAAATCCAATTTGCCATCTGATCTAACTTCTGGAGGCAGTCAAAATGAGCATTTGAATTCTTCCCTACCTTATTCCTGTGCTGAGATACAGGCTGCTCCAACCTGCTGTAAAATGCTTGATTTCGAGAGTGAGCGAAACTAATGAAAACATTGTTGGGGTAAAACCTAAAGGGAAAGACCTAGCACCAAATCCAATTTGCCATCTGATCTAACTTCTGGAGGCAGTCAAAATGAGCCTTAGAATTCTTCCCTACCTTATTCCTGTGCTGAGATACAGGCTGCTCCAACCTGCTGTAAAATGCTTGATTTCGAGAGTGAGCGAAACTAATGAAAACATTGTTGGGGTAAAACCTAAAGGGAAAGACCTAGCACCAAATCCAATTTGCCATCTGATCTAACTTCTGGAGGCAGTCAAAATGAGCCTTAGAATTCTTCCCTACCTTATTCCTGTGCTGAGATACAGGCTGCTCCAACCTGCTGTAAAATGCTTGATTTCGAGAGTGAGCGAAACTAATGAAAACATTGTTGGGGTAAAACCTAAAGGGAAAGACCTAGCACCAAATCCAATTTGCCATCTGATCTAACTTCTGGAGGCAGTCAAAATGAGCCTTAGAATTCTTCCCTACCTTATTCCTGTGCTGAGATACAGGCTGCTCCAACCTGCTGTAAAATGCTTGATTTCGAGAGTGAGCGAAACTAATGAAAACATTGTTGGGGTAAAACCTAAAGGGAAAGACCTAGCACCAAATCCAATTTGCCATCTGATCTAACTTCTGGAGGCAGTCAAAATGAGCCTTAGAATTCTTCCCTACCTTATTCCTGTGCTGAGATACAGGCTGCTCCAACCTGCTGTAAAATGCTTGATTTCGAGAGTGAGCGAAACTAATGAAAACATTGTTGGGGTAAAACCTAAAGGGAAAGACCTAGCACCAAATCCAATTTGCCATCTGATCTAACTTCTGGAGGCAGTCAAAATGAGCCTTAGAATTCTTCCCTACCTTATTCCTGTGCTGAGATACAGGCTGCTCCAACCTGCTGTAAAATGCTTGATTTCGAGAGTGAGCGAAACTAATGAAAACATTGTTGGGGTAAAACCTAAAAGGAAAGACCTAGCACCAAATCCAATTTGCCATCTGATCTAACTTCTGGAGGCAGTCAAAATGAGCCTTAGAATTCTTCCCTACCTTATTCCTGTGCTGAGATACAGGCTGCTCCAACCTGCTGTAAAATGCTTGATTTCGAGAGTGAGCGAAACTAATGAAAACATTGTTGGGGTAAAACCTAAAGGGAAAGACCTAGCACCAAATCCAATTTGCCATCTGATCTAACTTCTGGAGGCAGTCAAAATGAGCCTTAGAATTCTTCCCTACCTTATTCCTGTGCTGAGATACAGGCTGCTCCAACCTGCTGTAAAATGCTTGATTTCGAGAGTGAGCGAAACTAATGAAAACATTGTTGGGGTAAAACCTAAAGGGAAAGACCTAGCACCAAATCCAATTTGCCATCTGATCTAACTTCTGGAGGCAGTCAAAATGATCCTTAGAATTCTTCCCTACCTTATTCCTGTGCTGAGATACAGGCTGCTCCAACCTGCTGTAAAATGCTTGATTTCGAGAGTGAGCGAAACTAATGAAAACATTGTTGGGGTAAAACCTAAAGGGAAAGACCTAGCACCAAATCCAATTTGCCATCTGATCTAACTTCTGGAGGCAGTCAAAATGAGCATTTGAATTCTTCCCTACCTTATTCCTGTGCTGAGATACAGGCTGCTCCAACCTGCTGTAAAATGCTTGATTTCGAGAGTGAGCGAAACTAATGAAAACATTGTTGGGGTAAAACCTAAAGGGAAAGACCTAGCACCAAATCCAATTTGCCATCTGATCTAACTTCTGGAGGCAGTCAAAATGAGCCTTAGAATTCTTCCCTACCTTATTCCTGTGCTGAGATACAGGCTGCTCCAACCTGCTGTAAAATGCTTGATTTCGAGAGTGAGCGAAACTAATGAAAACATTGTTGGGGTAAAACCTAAAGGGAAAGACCTAGCACCAAATCCAATTTGCCATCTGATCTAACTTCTGGAGGCAGTCAAAATGAGCCTTAGAATTCTTCCCTACCTTATTCCTGTGCTGAGATACAGGCTGCTCCAACCTGCTGTAAAATGCTTGATTTCGAGAGTGAGCGAAACTAATGAAAACATTGTTGGGGTAAAACCTAAAGGGAAAGACCTAGCACCAAATCCAATTTGCCATCTGATCTAACTTCTGGAGGCAGTCAAAATGAGCATTTGAATTCTTCCCTACCTTATTCCTGTGCTGAGATACAGGCTGCTCCAACCTGCTGTAAAATGCTTGATTTCGAGAGTGAGCGAAACTAATGAAAACATTGTTGGGGTAAAACCTAAAAGGAAAGACCTAGCACCAAATCCAATTTGCCATCTGATCTAACTTCTGGAGGCAGTCAAAATGATCCTTAGAATTCTTCCCTACCTTATTCCTGTGCTGAGATACAGGCTGCTCCAACCTGCTGTAAAATGCTTGATTTCGAGAGTGAGCGAAACTAATGAAAACATTGTTGGGGTAAAACCTAAAGGGAAAGACCTAGCACCAAATCCAATTTGCCATCTGATCTAACTTCTGGAGGCAGTCAAAATGAGCCTTAGAATTCTTCCCTACCTTATTCCTGTGCTGAGATACAGGCTGCTCCAACCTGCTGTAAAATGCTTGATTTCGAGAGTGAGCGAAACTAATGAAAACATTGTTGGGGTAAAACCTAAAGGGAAAGACCTAGCACCAAATCCAATTTGCCATCTGATCTAACTTCTGGAGGCAGTCAAAATGATCCTTAGAATTCTTCCCTACCTTATTCCTGTGCTGAGATACAGGCTGCTCCAACCTGCTGTAAAATGCTTGATTTCGAGAGTGAGCGAAACTAATGAAAACATTGTTGGGGTAAAACCTAAAGGGAAAGACCTAGCACCAAATCCAATTTGCCATCTGATCTAACTTCTGGAGGCAGTCAAAATGAGCCTTAGAATTCTTCCCTACCTTATTCCTGTGCTGAGATACAGGCTGCTCCAACCTGCTGTAAAATGCTTGATTTCGAGAGTGAGCGAAACTAATGAAAACATTGTTGGGGTAAAACCTAAAGGGAAAGACCTAGCACCAAATCCAATTTGCCATCTGATCTAACTTCTGGAGGCAGTCAAAATGATCCTTAGAATTCTTCCCTACCTTATTCCTGTGCTGAGATACAGGCTGCTCCAACCTGCTGTAAAATGCTTGATTTCGAGAGTGAGCGAAACTAATGAAAACATTGTTGGGGTAAAACCTAAAGGGAAAGACCTAGCACCAAATCCAATTTGCCATCTGATCTAACTTCTGGAGGCAGTCAAAATGAGCATTTGAATTCTTCCCTACCTTATTCCTGTGCTGAGATACAGGCTGCTCCAACCTGCTGTAAAAATGCTTGATTTCGAGAGTGAGCGAAACTAATGAAAACATTGTTGGGGTAAAACCTAAAGGGAAAGACCTAGCACCAAATCCAATTTGCCATCTGATCTAACTTCTGGAGGCAGTCAAAATGAGTATTTGAATTCTTCCCTACCTTATTCCTGTGCTGAGATACAGGCTGCTCCAACCTGCTGTAAAATGCTTGATTTCGAGAGTGAGCGAAACTAATGAAAACATTGTTGGGGTAAAACCTAAAGGGAAAGACCTAGCACCAAATCCAATTTGCCATCTGATCTAACTTCTGGAGGCAGTCAAAATGATCCTTAGAATTCTTCCCTACCTTATTCCTGTGCTGAGATACAGGCTGCTCCAACCTGCTGTAAAATGCTTGATTTCGAGAGTGAGCGAAACTAATGAAAACATTGTTGGGGTAAAACCTAAAGGGAAAGACCTAGCACCAAATCCAATTTGCCATCTGATCTAACTTCTGGAGGCAGTCAAAATGAGCATTTGAATTCTTCCCTACCTTATTCCTGTGCTGAGATACAGGCTGCTCCAACCTGCTGTAAAATGCTTGATTTCGAGAGTGAGCGAAACTAATGAAAACATTGTTGGGGTAAAACCTAAAAGGAAAGACCTAGCACCAAATCCAATTTGCCATCTGATCTAACTTCTGGAGGCAGTCAAAATGATCCTTAGAATTCTTCCCTACCTTATTCCTGTGCTGAGATACAGGCTGCTCCAACCTGCTGTAAAATGCTTGATTTCGAGAGTGAGCGAAACTAATGAAAACATTGTTGGGGTAAAACCTAAAGGGAAAGACCTAGCACCAAATCCAATTTGCCATCTGATCTAACTTCTGGAGGCAGTCAAAATGAGCCTTAGAATTCTTCCCTACCTTATTCCTGTGCTGAGATACAGGCTGCTCCAACCTGCTGTAAAATGCTTGATTTCGAGAGTGAGCGAAACTAATGAAAACATTGTTGGGGTAAAACCTAAAGGGAAAGACCTAGCACCAAATCCAATTTGCCATCTGATCTAACTTCTGGAGGCAGTCAAAATGATCCTTAGAATTCTTCCCTACCTTATTCCTGTGCTGAGATACAGGCTGCTCCAACCTGCTGTAAAATGCTTGATTTCGAGAGTGAGCGAAACTAATGAAAACATTGTTGGGGTAAAACCTAAAGGGAAAGACCTAGCACCAAATCCAATTTGCCATCTGATCTAACTTCTGGAGGCAGTCAAAATGAGCATTTGAATTCTTCCCTACCTTATTCCTGTGCTGAGATACAGGCTGCTCCAACCTGCTGTAAAATGCTTGATTTCGAGAGTGAGCGAAACTAATGAAAACATTGTTGGGGTAAAACCTAAAGGGAAAGACCTAGCACCAAATCCAATTTGCCATCTGATCTAACTTCTGGAGGCAGTCAAAATGAGCCTTAGAATTCTTCCCTACCTTATTCCTGTGCTGAGATACAGGCTGCTCCAACCTGCTGTAAAATGCTTGATTTCGAGAGTGAGCGAAACTAATGAAAACATTGTTGGGGTAAAACCTAAAGGGAAAGACCTAGCACCAAATCCAATTTGCCATCTGATCTAACTTCTGGAGGCAGTCAAAATGATCCTTAGAATTCTTCCCTACCTTATTCCTGTGCTGAGATACAGGCTGCTCCAACCTGCTGTAAAATGCTTGATTTCGAGAGTGAGCGAAACTAATGAAAACATTGTTGGGGTAAAACCTAAAGGGAAAGACCTAGCACCAAATCCAATTTGCCATCTGATCTAACTTCTGGAGGCAGTCAAAATGATCCTTAGAATTCTTCCCTACCTTATTCCTGTGCTGAGATACAGGCTGCTCCAACCTGCTGTAAAATGCTTGATTTCGAGAGTGAGCGAAACTAATGAAAACATTGTTGGGGTAAAACCTAAAGGGAAAGACCTAGCACCAAATCCAATTTGCCATCTGATCTAACTTCTGGAGGCAGTCAAAATGAGCCTTAGAATTCTTCCCTACCTTATTCCTGTGCTGAGATACAGGCTGCTCCAACCTGCTGTAAAATGCTTGATTTCGAGAGTGAGCGAAACTAATGAAAACATTGTTGGGGTAAAACCTAAAGGGAAAGACCTAGCACCAAATCCAATTTGCCATCTGATCTAACTTCTGGAGGCAGTCAAAATGAGCCTTAGAATTCTTCCCTACCTTATTCCTGTGCTGAGATACAGGCTGCTCCAACCTGCTGTAAAATGCTTGATTTCGAGAGTGAGCGAAACTAATGAAAACATTGTTGGGGTAAAACCTAAAGGGAAAGACCTAGCACCAAATCCAATTTGCCATCTGATCTAACTTCTGGAGGCAGTCAAAATGATCCTTAGAATTCTTCCCTACCTTATTCCTGTGCTGAGATACAGGCTGCTCCAACCTGCTGTAAAATGCTTGATTTCGAGAGTGAGCGAAACTAATGAAAACATTGTTGGGGTAAAACCTAATGGGAAAGACCTAGCACCAAATCCAATTTGCCATCTGATCTAACTTCTGGAGGCAGTCAAAATGATCCTTAGAATTCTTCCCTACCTTATTCCTGTGCTGAGATACAGGCTGCTCCAACCTGCTGTAAAATGCTTGATTTCGAGAGTGAGCGAAACTAATGAAAACATTGTTGGGGTAAAACCTAAAGGGAAAGACCTAGCACCAAATCCAATTTGCCATCTGATCTAACTTCTGGAGGCAGTCAAAATGAGCCTTAGAATTCTTCCCTACCTTATTCCTGTGCTGAGATACAGGCTGCTCCAACCTGCTGTAAAATGCTTGATTTCGAGAGTGAGCGAAACTAATGAAAACATTGTTGGGGTAAAACCTAAAGGGAAAGACCTAGCACCAAATCCAATTTGCCATCTGATCTAACTTCTGGAGGCAGTCAAAATGAGCCTTAGAATTCTTCCCTACCTTATTCCTGTGCTGAGATACAGGCTGCTCCAACCTGCTGTAAAATGCTTGATTTCGAGAGTGAGCGAAACTAATGAAAACATTGTTGGGGTAAAACCTAAAAGGAAAGACCTAGCACCAAATCCAATTTGCCATCTGATCTAACTTCTGGAGGCAGTCAAAATGATCCTTAGAATTCTTCCCTACCTTATTCCTGTGCTGAGATACAGGCTGCTCCAACCTGCTGTAAAATGCTTGATTTCGAGAGTGAGCGAAACTAATGAAAACATTGTTGGGGTAAAACCTAAAGGGAAAGACCTAGCACCAAATCCAATTTGCCATCTGATCTAACTTCTGGAGGCAGTCAAAATGATCCTTAGAATTCTTCCCTACCTTATTCCTGTGCTGAGATACAGGCTGCTCCAACCTGCTGTAAAATGCTTGATTTCGAGAGTGAGCGAAACTAATGAAAACATTGTTGGGGTAAAACCTAAAGGGAAAGACCTAGCACCAAATCCAATTTGCCATCTGATCTAACTTCTGGAGGCAGTCAAAATGAGCATTTGAATTCTTCCCTACCTTATTCCTGTGCTGAGATACAGGCTGCTCCAACCTGCTGTAAAATGCTTGATTTCGAGAGTGAGCGAAACTAATGAAAACATTGTTGGGGTAAAACCTAAAGGGAAAGACCTAGCACCAAATCCAATTTGCCATCTGATCTAACTTCTGGAGGCAGTCAAAATGAGCATTTGAATTCTTCCCTACCTTATTCCTGTGCTGAGATACAGGCTGCTCCAACCTGCTGTAAAATGCTTGATTTCGAGAGTGAGCGAAACTAATGAAAACATTGTTGGGGTAAAACCTAAAAGGAAAGACCTAGCACCAAATCCAATTTGCCATCTGATCTAACTTCTGGAGGCAGTCAAAATGATCCTTAGAATTCTTCCCTACCTTATTCCTGTGCTGAGATACAGGCTGCTCCAACCTGCTGTAAAATGCTTGATTTCGAGAGTGAGCGAAACTAATGAAAACATTGTTGGGGTAAAACCTAAAGGGAAAGACCTAGCACCAAATCCAATTTGCCATCTGATCTAACTTCTGGAGGCAGTCAAAATGAGCCTTAGAATTCTTCCCTACCTTATTCCTGTGCTGAGATACAGGCTGCTCCAACCTGCTGTAAAATGCTTGATTTCGAGAGTGAGCGAAACTAATGAAAACATTGTTGGGGTAAAACCTAAAGGGAAAGACCTAGCACCAAATCCAATTTGCCATCTGATCTAACTTCTGGAGGCAGTCAAAATGAGCCTTAGAATTCTTCCCTACCTTATTCCTGTGCTGAGATACAGGCTGCTCCAACCTGCTGTAAAATGCTTGATTTCGAGAGTGAGCGAAACTAATGAAAACATTGTTGGGGTAAAACCTAAAGGGAAAGACCTAGCACCAAATCCAATTTGCCATCTGATCTAACTTCTGGAGGCAGTCAAAATGAGCCTTAGAATTCTTCCCTACCTTATTCCTGTGCTGAGATACAGGCTGCTCCAACCTGCTGTAAAATGCTTGATTTCGAGAGTGAGCGAAACTAATGAAAACATTGTTGGGGTAAAACCTAAAGGGAAAGACCTAGCACCAAATCCAATTTGCCATCTGATCTAACTTCTGGAGGCAGTCAAAATGAGCCTTAGAATTCTTCCCTACCTTATTCCTGTGCTGAGATACAGGCTGCTCCAACCTGCTGTAAAATGCTTGATTTCGAGAGTGAGCGAAACTAATGAAAACATTGTTGGGGTAAAACCTAAAGGGAAAGACCTAGCACCAAATCCAATTTGCCATCTGATCTAACTTCTGGAGGCAGTCAAAATGATCCTTAGAATTCTTCCCTACCTTATTCCTGTGCTGAGATACAGGCTGCTCCAACCTGCTGTAAAATGCTTGATTTCGAGAGTGAGCGAAACTAATGAAAACATTGTTGGGGTAAAACCTAAAGGGAAAGACCTAGCACCAAATCCAATTTGCCATCTGATCTAACTTCTGGAGGCAGTCAAAATGAGCCTTAGAATTCTTCCCTACCTTATTCCTGTGCTGAGATACAGGCTGCTCCAACCTGCTGTAAAATGCTTGATTTCGAGAGTGAGCGAAACTAATGAAAACATTGTTGGGGTAAAACCTAAAGGGAAAGACCTAGCACCAAATCCAATTTGCCATCTGATCTAACTTCTGGAGGCAGTCAAAATGAGCATTTGAATTCTTCCCTACCTTATTCCTGTGCTGAGATACAGGCTGCTCCAACCTGCTGTAAAATGCTTGATTTCGAGAGTGAGCGAAACTAATGAAAACATTGTTGGGGTAAAACCTAAAGGGAAAGACCTAGCACCAAATCCAATTTGCCATCTGATCTAACTTCTGGAGGCAGTCAAAATGATCCTTAGAATTCTTCCCTACCTTATTCCTGTGCTGAGATACAGGCTGCTCCAACCTGCTGTAAAATGCTTGATTTCGAGAGTGAGCGAAACTAATGAAAACATTGTTGGGGTAAAACCTAAAGGGAAAGACCTAGCACCAAATCCAATTTGCCATCTGATCTAACTTCTGGAGGCAGTCAAAATGAGCCTTAGAATTCTTCCCTACCTTATTCCTGTGCTGAGATACAGGCTGCTCCAACCTGCTGTAAAATGCTTGATTTCGAGAGTGAGCGAAACTAATGAAAACATTGTTGGGGTAAAACCTAAAGGGAAAGACCTAGCACCAAATCCAATTTGCCATCTGATCTAACTTCTGGAGGCAGTCAAAATGAGCCTTAGAATTCTTCCCTACCTTATTCCTGTGCTGAGATACAGGCTGCTCCAACCTGCTGTAAAATGCTTGATTTCGAGAGTGAGCGAAACTAATGAAAACATTGTTGGGGTAAAACCTAAAGGGAAAGACCTAGCACCAAATCCAATTTGCCATCTGATCTAACTTCTGGAGGCAGTCAAAATGAGCCTTAGAATTCTTCCCTACCTTATTCCTGTGCTGAGATACAGGCTGCTCCAACCTGCTGTAAAATGCTTGATTTCGAGAGTGAGCGAAACTAATGAAAACATTGTTGGGGTAAAACCTAAAGGGAAAGACCTAGCACCAAATCCAATTTGCCATCTGATCTAACTTCTGGAGGCAGTCAAAATGAGCCTTAGAATTCTTCCCTACCTTATTCCTGTGCTGAGATACAGGCTGCTCCAACCTGCTGTAAAAATGCTTGATTTCGAGAGTGAGCGAAACTAATGAAAACATTGTTGGGGTAAAACCTAAAGGGAAAGACCTAGCACCAAATCCAATTTGCCATCTGATCTAACTTCTGGAGGCAGTCAAAATGAGCCTTAGAATTCTTCCCTACCTTATTCCCTGTGCTGAGATACAGGCTGCTCCAACCTGCTGTAAAATGCTTGATTTCGAGAGTGAGCGAAACTAATGAAAACATTGTTGGGGTAAAACCTAAAGGGAAAGACCTAGCACCAAATCCAATTTGCCATCTGATCTAACTTCTGGAGGCAGTCAAAATGAGCCTTAGAATTCTTCCCTACCTTATTCCTGTGCTGAGATACAGGCTGCTCCAACCTGCTGTAAAATGCTTGATTTCGAGAGTGAGCGAAACTAATGAAAACATTGTTGGGGTAAAACCTAAAGGGAAAGACCTAGCACCAAATCCAATTTGCCATCTGATCTAACTTCTGGAGGCAGTCAAAATGAGCCTTAGAATTCTTCCCTACCTTATTCCTGTGCTGAGATACAGGCTGCTCCAACCTGCTGTAAAATGCTTGATTTCGAGAGTGAGCGAAACTAATGAAAACATTGTTGGGGGTAAAACCTAAAGGGAAAGACCTAGCACCAAATCCCAATTTGCCATCTGATCTAACTTCTGGAGGCAGTCAAAATGAGCCTTAGAATTCTTCCCTACCTTATTCCTGTGCTGAGATACAGGCTGCTCCAACCTGCTGTAAAATGCTTGATTTCGAGAGTGAGCGAAACTAATGAAAACATTGTTGGGGTAAAACCTAAAGGGAAAGACCTAGCACCAAATCCAATTTGCCATCTGATCTAACTTCTGGAGGCAGTCAAAATGAGCCTTAGAATTCTTCCCTACCTTATTCCTGTGCTGAGATACAGGCTGCTCCAACCTGCTGTAAAATGCTTGATTTCGAGAGTGAGCGAAACTAATGAAAACATTGTTGGGGTAAACCTAAAGGGAAAGACCTAGCACCAAATCCAATTTGCCATCTGATCTAACTTCTGGAGGCAGTCAAAATGATCCTTAGAATTCTTCCCTACCTTATTCCTGTGCTGAGATACAGGCTGCTCCAACCTGCTGTAAAATGCTTGATTTCGAGAGTGAGCGAAACTAATGAAAACATTGTTGGGGTAAAACCTAAAGGGAAAGACCTAGCACCAAATCCAATTTGCCATCTGATCTAACTTCTGGAGGCAGTCAAAATGAGCCTTAGAATTCTTCCCTACCTTATTCCTGTGCTGAGATACAGGCTGCTCCAACCTGCTGTAAAATGCTTGATTTCGAGAGTGAGCGAAACTAATGAAAACATTGTTGGGGTAAAACCTAAAGGGAAAGACCTAGCACCAAATCCAATTTGCCATCTGATCTAACTTCTGGAGGCAGTCAAAATGATCCTTAGAATTCTTCCCTACCTTATTCCTGTGCTGAGATACAGGCTGCTCCAACCTGCTGTAAAATGCTTGATTTCGAGAGTGAGCGAAACTAATGAAAACATTGTTGGGGTAAAACCTAAAGGGAAAGACCTAGCACCAAATCCAATTTGCCATCTGATCTAACTTCTGGAGGCAGTCAAAATGAGCCTTAGAATTCTTCCCTACCTTATTCCTGTGCTGAGATACAGGCTGCCCCATCCTGCTGTAAAATGATTGATTTCGAGAGTGAGCGAAACTAATGAAAACATTGTTGGGGTAAAACCTAAAGGGAAAGACCTAGCACCAAATCCAATTTGCCATCTGATCTAACTTCTGGAGGCAGTCAAAATGAGCCTTAGAATTCTTCCCTACCTTATTCCTGTGCTGAGATACAGGCTGCTCCAACCTGCTGTAAAATGCTTGATTTCGAGAGTGAGCGAAACTAATGAAAACATTGTTGGGGTAAAACCTAAAGGGAAAGACCTAGCACCAAATCCAATTTGCCATCTGATCTAACTTCTGGAGGCAGTCAAAATGAGCCTTAGAATTCTTCCCTACCTTATTCCTGTGCTGAGATACAGGCTGCTCCAACCTGCTGTAAAATGCTTGATTTCGAGAGTGAGCGAAACTAATGAAAACATTGTTGGGGTAAAACCTAAAGGGAAAGACCTAGCACCAAATCCAATTTGCCATCTGAGCTAACTTCTGGAGGCAGTCAAAATGAGCCTTAGAATTCTTCCCTACCTTATTCCTGTGCTGAGATACAGGCTGCTCCAACCTGCTGTAAAATGCTTGATTTCGAGAGTGAGCGAAACTAATGAAAACATTGTTGGGGTAAAACCTAAAGGGAAAGACCTAGCACCAAATCCAATTTGCCATCTGATCTAACTTCTGGAGGCAGTCAAAATGAGCATTTGAATTCTTCCCTACCTTATTCCTGTGCTGAGATACAGGCTGCTCCAACCTGCTGTAAAATGCTTGATTTCGAGAGTGAGCGAAACTAATGAAAACATTGTTGGGGTAAAACCTAAAGGGAAAGACCTAGCACCAAATCCAATTTGCCATCTGATCTAACTTCTGGAGGCAGTCAAAATGAGCCTTAGAATTCTTCCCTACCTTATTCCTGTGCTGAGATACAGGCTGCTCCAACCTGCTGTAAAATGCTTGATTTCGAGAGTGAGCGAAACTAATGAAAACATTGTTGGGGTAAAACCTAAAGGGAAAGACCTAGCACCAAATCCAATTTGCCATCTGATCTAACTTCTGGAGGCAGTCAAAATGATCCTTAGAATTCTTCCCTACCTTATTCCTGTGCTGAGATACAGGCTGCTCCAACCTGCTGTAAAATGCTTGATTTCGAGAGTGAGCGAAACTAATGAAAACATTGTTGGGGTAAAACCTAAAGGGAAAGACCTAGCACCAAATCCAATTTGCCATCTGGTCTAACTTCTGGAGGCAGTCAAAATGAGCCTTAGAATTCTTCCCTACCTTATTCCTGTGCTGAGATACAGGCTGCTCCAACCTGCTGTAAAATGCTTGATTTCGAGAGTGAGCGAAACTAATGAAAACATTGTTGGGGTAAAACCTAAAGGGAAAGACCTAGCACCAAATCCAATTTGCCATCTGATCTAACTTCTGGAGGCAGTCAAAATGAGCATTTGAATTCTTCCCTACCTTATTCCTGTGCTGAGATACAGGCTGCTCCAACCTGCTGTAAAATGCTTGATTTCGAGAGTGAGCGAAACTAATGAAAACATTGTTGGGGTAAAACCTAAAGGGAAAGACCTAGCACCAAATCCAATTTGCCATCTGATCTAACTTCTGGAGGCAGTCAAAATGAGCCTTAGAATTCTTCCCTACCTTATTCCTGTGCTGAGATACAGGCTGCTCCAACCTGCTGTAAAATGCTTGATTTCGAGAGTGAGCGAAACTAATGAAAACATTGTTGGGGTAAAACCTAAAGGGAAAGACCTAGCACCAAATCCAATTTGCCATCTGATCTAACTTCTGGAGGCAGTCAAAATGAGCCTTAGAATTCTTCCCTACCTTATTCCTGTGCTGAGATACAGGCTGCTCCAACCTGCTGTAAAATGCTTGATTTCGAGAGTGAGCGAAACTAATGAAAACATTGTTGGGGTAAAACCTAAAGGGAAAGACCTAGCACCAAATCCAATTTGCCATCTGATCTAACTTCTGGAGGCAGTCAAAATGAGCCTTAGAATTCTTCCCTACCTTATTCCTGTGCTGAGATACAGGCTGCTCCAACCTGCTGTAAAATGCTTGATTTCGAGAGTGAGCGAAACTAATGAAAACATTGTTGGGGTAAAACCTAAAGGGAAAGACCTAGCACCAAATCCAATTTGCCATCTGATCTAACTTCTGGAGGCAGTCAAAATGAGCCTTAGAATTCTTCCCTACCTTATTCCTGTGCTGAGATACAGGCTGCTCCAACCTGCTGTAAAATGCTTGATTTCGAGAGTGAGCGAAACTAATGAAAACATTGTTGGGGTAAAACCTAAAGGGAAAGACCTAGCACCAAATCCAATTTGCCATCTGATCTAACTTCTGGAGGCAGTCAAAATGAGCCTTAGAATTCTTCCCTACCTTATTCCTGTGCTGAGATACAGGCTGCTCCAACCTGCTGTAAAATGCTTGATTTCGAGAGTGAGCGAAACTAATGAAAACATTGTTGGGGTAAAACCTAAAGGGAAAGACCTAGCACCAAATCCAATTTGCCATCTGATCTAACTTCTGGAGGCAGTCAAAATGAGCCTTAGAATTCTTCCCTACCTTATTCCTGTGCTGAGATACAGGCTGCTCCAACCTGCTGTAAAATGCTTGATTTCGAGAGTGAGCGAAACTAATGAAAAACATTGTTGGGGTAAAACCTAAAGGGAAAGACCTAGCACCAAATCCAATTTGCCATCTGATCTAACTTCTGGAGGCAGTCAAAATGAGCCTTAGAATTCTTCCCTACCTTATTCCTGTGCTGAGATACAGGCTGCTCCAACCTGCTGTAAAATGCTTGATTTCGAGAGTGAGCGAAACTAATGAAAACATTGTTGGGGTAAAACCTAAAGGGAAAGACCTAGCACCAAATCCAATTTGCCATCTGATCTAACTTCTGGAGGCAGTCAAAATGAGCCTTAGAATTCTTCCCTACCTTATTCCTGTGCTGAGATACAGGCTGCTCCAACCTGCTGTAAAATGCTTGATTTCGAGAGTGAGCGAAACTAATGAAAACATTGTTGGGGTAAAACCTAAAGGGAAAGACCTAGCACCAAATCCAATTTGCCATCTGATCTAACTTCTGGAGGCAGTCAAAATGAGCCTTAGAATTCTTCCCTACCTTATTCCTGTGCTGAGATACAGGCTGCTCCAACCTGCTGTAAAATGCTTGATTTCGAGAGTGAGCGAAACTAATGAAAACATTGTTGGGGTAAAACCTAAAGGGAAAGACCTAGCACCAAATCCAATTTGCCATCTGATCTAACTTCTGGAGGCAGTCAAAATGAGCCTTAGAATTCTTCCCTACCTTATTCCTGTGCTGAGATACAGGCTGCTCCAACCTGCTGTAAAATGCTTGATTTCGAGAGTGAGCGAAACTAATGAAAACATTGTTGGGGTAAAACCTAAAGGGAAAGACCTAGCACCAAATCCAATTTGCCATCTGATCTAACTTCTGGAGGCAGTCAAAATGAGCCTTAGAATTCTTCCCTACCTTATTCCTGTGCTGAGATACAGGCTGCTCCAACCTGCTGTAAAATGCTTGATTTCGAGAGTGAGCGAAACTAATGAAAACATTGTTGGGGTAAAACCTAAAGGGAAAGACCTAGCACCAAATCCAATTTGCCATCTGATCTAACTTCTGGAGGCAGTCAAAATGAGCCTTAGAATTCTTCCCTACCTTATTCCTGTGCTGAGATACAGGCTGCTCCAACCTGCTGTAAAATGCTTGATTTCGAGAGTGAGCGAAACTAATGAAAACATTGTTGGGGTAAAACCTAAAGGGAAAGACCTAGCACCAAATCCAATTTGCCATCTGATCTAACTTCTGGAGGCAGTCAAAATGAGCCTTAGAATTCTTCCCTACCTTATTCCTGTGCTGAGATACAGGCTGCTCCAACCTGCTGTAAAATGCTTGATTTCGAGAGTGAGCGAAACTAATGAAAACATTGTTGGGGTAAAACCTAAAGGGAAAGACCTAGCACCAAATCCAATTTGCCATCTGATCTAACTTCTGGAGGCAGTCAAAATGAGCCTTAGAATTCTTCCCTACCTTATTCCTGTGCTGAGATACAGGCTGCTCCAACCTGCTGTAAAATGCTTGATTTCGAGAGTGAGCGAAACTAATGAAAACATTGTTGGGGTAAAACCTAAAGGGAAAGACCTAGCACCAAATCCAATTTGCCATCTGATCTAACTTCTGGAGGCAGTCAAAATGAGCCTTAGAATTCTTCCCTACCTTATTCCTGTGCTGAGATACAGGCTGCTCCAACCTGCTGTAAAATGCTTGATTTCGAGAGTGAGCGAAACTAATGAAAACATTGTTGGGGTAAAAACCTAAAGGGAAAGACCTAGCACCAAATCCAATTTGCCATCTGATCTAACTTCTGGAGGCAGTCAAAATGAGCCTTAGAATTCTTCCCTACCTTATTCCTGTGCTGAGATACAGGCTGCTCCAACCTGCTGTAAAATGCTTGATTTCGAGAGTGAGCGAAACTAATGAAAACATTGTTGGGGTAAAACCTAAAGGGAAAGACCTAGCACCAAATCCAATTTGCCATCTGATCTAACTTCTGGAGGCAGTCAAAATGAGCCTTAGAATTCTTCCCTACCTTATTCCTGTGCTGAGATACAGGCTGCTCCAACCTGCTGTAAAATGCTTGATTTCGAGAGTGAGCGAAACTAATGAAAACATTGTTGGGGTAAAACCTAAAGGGAAAGACCTAGCACGAAATCCAATTTGCCATCTGATCTAACTTCTGGAGGCAGTCAAAATGATCCTTAGAATTCTTCCCTACCTTATTCCTGTGCTGAGATACAGGCTGCTCCAACCTGCTGTAAAATGCTTGATTTCGAGAGTGAGCGAAACTAATGAAAACATTGTTGGGGTAAAACCTAAAGGGAAAGACCTAGCACCAAATCCAATTTGCCATCTGATCTAACTTCTGGAGGCAGTCAAAATGAGCCTTAGAATTCTTCCCTACCTTATTCCTGTGCTGAGATACAGGCTGCTCCAACCTGCTGTAAAATGCTTGATTTCGAGAGTGAGCGAAACTAATGAAAACATTGTTGGGGTAAAACCTAAAGGGAAAGACCTAGCACCAAATCCAATTTGCCATCTGATCTAACTTCTGGAGGCAGTCAAAATGAGCCTTAGAATTCTTCCCTACCTTATTCCTGTGCTGAGATACAGGCTGCTCCAACCTGCTGTAAAATGCTTGATTTCGAGAGTGAGCGAAACTAATGAAAACATTGTTGGGGTAAAACCTAAAGGGAAAGACCTAGCACCAAATCCAATTTGCCATCTGATCTAACTTCTGGAGGCAGTCAAAATGAGCCTTAGAATTCTTCCCTACCTTATTCCTGTGCTGAGATACAGGCTGCCCCATCCTGCTGTAAAATGCTTGATTTCGAGAGTGAGCGAAACTAATGAAAACATTGTTGGGGTAAAACCTAAAGGGAAAGACCTAGCACCAAATCCAATTTGCCATCTGATCTAACTTCTGGAGGCAGTCAAAATGAGCCTTAGAATTCTTCCCTACCTTATTCCTGTGCTGAGATACAGGCTGCTCCAACCTGCTGTAAAATGCTTGATTTCGAGAGTGAGCGAAACTAATGAAAACATTGTTGGGGTAAAACCTAAAGGGAAAGACCTAGCACCAAATCCAATTTGCCATCTGATCTAACTTCTGGAGGCAGTCAAAATGAGCCTTAGAATTCTTCCCTACCTTATTCCTGTGCTGAGATACAGGCTGCTCCAACCTGCTGTAAAATGCTTGATTTCGAGAGTGAGCGAAACTAATGAAAACATTGTTGGGGTAAAACCTAAAGGGAAAGACCTAGCACCAAATCCAATTTGCCATCTGATCTAACTTCTGGAGGCAGTCAAAATGATCCTTAGAATTCTTCCCTACCTTATTCCTGTGCTGAGATACAGGCTGCTCCAACCTGCTGTAAAATGCTTGATTTCGAGAGTGAGCGAAACTAATGAAAACATTGTTGGGGTAAAACCTAAAGGGAAAGACCTAGCACCAAATCCAATTTGCCATCTGATCTAACTTCTGGAGGCAGTCAAAATGATCCTTAGAATTCTTCCCTACCTTATTCCTGTGCTGAGATACAGGCTGCTCCAACCTGCTGTAAAATGCTTGATTTCGAGAGTGAGCGAAACTAATGAAAACATTGTTGGGGTAAAACCTAAAGGGAAAGACCTAGCACCAAATCCAATTTGCCATCTGATCTAACTTCTGGAGGCAGTCAAAATGATCCTTAGAATTCTTCCCTACCTTATTCCTGTGCTGAGATACAGGCTGCTCCAACCTGCTGTAAAATGCTTGATTTCGAGAGTGAGCGAAACTAATGAAAACATTGTTGGGGTAAAACCTAAAGGGAAAGACCTAGCACCAAATCCAATTTGCCATCTGATCTAACTTCTGGAGGCAGTCAAAATGAGCCTTAGAATTCTTCCCTACCTTATTCCTGTGCTGAGATACAGGCTGCTCCAACCTGCTGTAAAATGCTTGATTTCGAGAGTGAGCGAAACTAATGAAAACATTGTTGGGGTAAAACCTAAAGGGAAAGACCTAGCACCAAATCCAATTTTCCATCTGATCTAACTTCTGGAGGCAGTCAAAATGAGCCTTAGAATTCTTCCCTACCTTATTCCTGTGCTGAGATACAGGCTGCTCCAACCTGCTGTAAAATGCTTGATTTCGAGAGTGAGCGAAACTAATGAAAACATTGTTGGGGTAAAACCTAAAGGGAAAGACCTAGCACCAAATCCAATTTGCCATCTGATCTAACTTCTGGAGGCAGTCAAAATGAGCCTTAGAATTCTTCCCTACCTTATTCCTGTGCTGAGATACAGGCTGCTCCAACCTGCTGTAAAATGCTTGATTTCGAGAGTGAGCGAAACTAATGAAAACATTGTTGGGGTAAAACCTAAAGGGAAAGACCTAGCACCAAATCCAATTTGCCATCTGATCTAACTTCTGGAGGCAGTCAAAATGAGCCTTAGAATTCTTCCCTACCTTATTCCTGTGCTGAGATACAGGCTGCTCCAACCTGCTGTAAAATGCTTGATTTCGAGAGTGAGCGAAACTAATGAAAACATTGTTGGGGTAAAACCTAAAGGGAAAGACCTAGCACCAAATCCAATTTGCCATCTGATCTAACTTCTGGAGGCAGTCAAAATGAGCCTTAGAATTCTTCCCTACCTTATTCCTGTGCTGAGATACAGGCTGCTCCAACCTGCTGTAAAATGCTTGATTTCGAGAGTGAGCGAAACTAATGAAAACATTGTTGGGGTAAAACCTAAAGGGAAAGACCTAGCACCAAATCCAATTTGCCATCTGATCTAACTTCTGGAGGCAGTCAAAATGAGCCTTAGAATTCTTCCCTACCTTATTCCTGTGCTGAGATACAGGCTGCTCCAACCTGCTGTAAAATGCTTGATTTCGAGAGTGAGCGAAACTAATGAAAACATTGTTGGGGTAAAACCTAAAGGGAAAGACCTAGCACCAAATCCAATTTGCCATCTGATCTAACTTCTGGAGGCAGTCAAAATGATCCTTAGAATTCTTCCCTACCTTATTCCTGTGCTGAGATACAGGCTGCTCCAACCTGCTGTAAAATGCTTGATTTCGAGAGTGAGCGAAACTAATGAAAACATTGTTGGGGTAAAACCTAAAGGGAAAGACCTAGCACCAAATCCAATTTGCCATCTGATCTAACTTCTGGAGGCAGTCAAAATGAGCCTTAGAATTCTTCCCTACCTTATTCCTGTGCTGAGATACAGGCTGCTCCAACCTGCTGTAAAATGCTTGATTTCGAGAGTGAGCGAAACTAATGAAAACATTGTTGGGGTAAAACCTAAAGGGAAAGACCTAGCACCAAATCCAATTTGCCATCTGATCTAACTTCTGGAGGCAGTCAAAATGATCCTTAGAATTCTTCCCTACCTTATTCCTGTGCTGAGATACAGGCTGCTCCAACCTGCTGTAAAATGCTTGATTTCGAGAGTGAGCGAAACTAATGAAAACATTGTTGGGGTAAAACCTAAAGGGAAAGACCTAGCACCAAATCCAATTTGCCATCTGATCTAACTTCTGGAGGCAGTCAAAATGAGCCTTAGAATTCTTCCCTACCTTATTCCTGTGCTGAGATACAGGCTGCTCCAACCTGCTGTAAAATGCTTGATTTCGAGAGTGAGCGAAACTAATGAAAACATTGTTGGGGTAAAACCTAAAGGGAAAGACCTAGCACCAAATCCAATTTGCCATCTGATCTAACTTCTGGAGGCAGTCAAAATGAGCCTTAGAATTCTTCCCTACCTTATTCCTGTGCTGAGATACAGGCTGCTCCAACCTGCTGTAAAATGCTTGATTTCGAGAGTGAGCGAAACTAATGAAAACATTGTTGGGGTAAAACCTAAAGGGAAAGACCTAGCACCAAATCCAATTTGCCATCTGATCTAACTTCTGGAGGCAGTCAAAATGAGCCTTAGAATTCTTCCCTACCTTATTCCTGTGCTGAGATACAGGCTGCTCCAACCTGCTGTAAAATGCTTGATTTCGAGAGTGAGCGAAACTAATGAAAACATTGTTGGGGTAAAACCTAAAGGGAAAGACCTAGCACCAAATCCAATTTGCCATCTGATCTAACTTCTGGAGGCAGTCAAAATGAGCCTTAGAATTCTTCCCTACCTTATTCCTGTGCTGAGATACAGGCTGCCCCAACCTGCTGTAAAATGCTTGATTTCGAGAGTGAGCAAAACTAATGAAAACATTGTTGGGGTAAAACCTAAAGGGAAAGACCTAGCACCAAATCCAATTTGCCATCTGATCTAACTTCTGGAGGCAGTCAAAATGAGCCTTAGAATTCTTCCCTACCTTATTCCTGTGCTGAGATACAGGCTGCTCCAACCTGCTGTAAAATGCTTGATTTCGAGAGTGAGCGAAACTAATGAAAACATTGTTGGGGTAAAACCTAAAGGGAAAGACCTAGCACCAAATCCAATTTGCCATCTGATCTAACTTCTGGAGGCAGTCAAAATGATCCTTAGAATTCTTCCCTACCTTATTCCTGTGCTGAGATACAGGCTGCTCCAACCTGCTGTAAAATGCTTGATTTCGAGAGTGAGCGAAACTAATGAAAACATTGTTGGGGTAAAACCTAAAGGGAAAGACCTAGCACCAAATCCAATTTGCCATCTGATCTAACTTCTGGAGGCAGTCAAAATGATCCTTAGAATTCTTCCCTACCTTATTCCTGTGCTGAGATACAGGCTGCTCCAACCTGCTGTAAAATGCTTGATTTCGAGAGTGAGCGAAACTAATGAAAACATTGTTGGGGTAAAACCTAAAGGGAAAGACCTAGCACCAAATCCAATTTGCCATCTGATCTAACTTCTGGAGGCAGTCAAAATGAGCCTTAGAATTCTTCCCTACCTTATTCCTGTGCTGAGATACAGGCTGCTCCAACCTGCTGTAAAATGCTTGATTTCGAGAGTGAGCGAAACTAATGAAAACATTGTTGGGGTAAAACCTAAAGGGAAAGACCTAGCACCAAATCCAATTTGCCATCTGATCTAACTTCTGGAGGCAGTCAAAATGAGCCTTAGAATTCTTCCCTACCTTATTCCTGTGCTGAGATACAGGCTGCTCCAACCTGCTGTAAAATGCTTGATTTCGAGAGTGAGCGAAACTAATGAAAACATTGTTGGGGGTAAAACCTAAAGGGAAAGACCTAGCACCAAATCCAATTTGCCATCTGATCTAACTTCTGGAGGCAGTCAAAATGAGCATTTGAATTCTTCCCTACCTTATTCCTGTGCTGAGATACAGGCTGCTCCAACCTGCTGTAAAATGCTTGATTTCGAGAGTGAGCGAAACTAATGAAAACATTGTTGGGGTAAAACCTAAAGGGAAAGACCTAGCACCAAATCCAATTTGCCATCTGATCTAACTTCTGGAGGCAGTCAAATGAGCCTTAGAATTCTTCCCTACCTTATTCCTGTGCTGAGATACAGGCTGCTCCAACCTGCTGTAAAATGCTTGATTTCGAGAGTGAGCGAAACTAATGAAAACATTGTTGGGGTAAAACCTAAAGGGAAAGACCTAGCACCAAATCCAATTTGCCATCTGATCTAACTTCTGGAGGCAGTCAAAATGAGCCTTAGAATTCTTCCCTACCTTATTCCTGTGCTGAGATACAGGCTGCTCCAACCTGCTGTAAAATGCTTGATTTCGAGAGTGAGCGAAACTAATGAAAACATTGTTGGGGTAAAACCTAAAGGGAAAGACCTAGCACCAAATCCAATTTGCCATCTGATCTAACTTCTGGAGGCAGTCAAAATGAGCCTTAGAATTCTTCCCTACCTTATTCCTGTGCTGAGATACAGGCTGCTCCAACCTGCTGTAAAATGCTTGATTTCGAGAGTGAGCGAAACTAATGAAAACATTGTTGGGGGTAAAACCTAAAGGGAAAGACCTAGCACCAAATCCAATTTGCCATCTGATCTAACTTCTGGAGGCAGTCAAAATGAGCCTTAGAATTCTTCCCTACCTTATTCCTGTGCTGAGATACAGGCTGCTCCAACCTGCTGTAAAATGCTTGATTTCGAGAGTGAGCGAAACTAATGAAAACATTGTTGGGGTAAAACCTAAAGGGAAAGACCTAGCACCAAATCCAATTTGCCATCTGATCTAACTTCTGGAGGCAGTCAAAATGAGCCTTAGAATTCTTCCCTACCTTATTCCTGTGCTGAGATACAGGCTGCTCCAACCTGCTGTAAAATGCTTGATTTCGAGAGTGAGCGAAACTAATGAAAACATTGTTGGGGTAAAACCTAAAGGGAAAGACCTAGCACCAAATCCAATTTGCCATCTGATCTAACTTCTGGAGGCAGTCAAAATGAGCCTTAGAATTCTTCCCTACCTTATTCCTGTGCTGAGATACAGGCTGCTCCAACCTGCTGTAAAAATGCTTGATTTCGAGAGTGAGCGAAACTAATGAAAACATTGTTGGGGTAAAACCTAAAGGGAAAGACCTAGCACCAAATCCAATTTGCCATCTGATCTAACTTCTGGAGGCAGTCAAAATGAGCCTTAGAATTCTTCCCTACCTTATTCCTGTGCTGAGATACAGGCTGCTCCAACCTGCTGTAAAATGCTTGATTTCGAGAGTGAGCGAAACTAATGAAAACATTGTTGGGGTAAAACCTAAAGGGAAAGACCTAGCACCAAATCCAATTTGCCATCTGATCTAACTTCTGGAGGCAGTCAAAATGAGCCTTAGAATTCTTCCCTACCTTATTCCTGTGCTGAGATACAGGCTGCTCCAACCTGCTGTAAAATGCTTGATTTCGAGAGTGAGCGAACTAATGAAAACATTGTTGGGGTAAAACCTAAAGGGAAAGACCTAGCACCAAATCCAATTTGCCATCTGATCTAACTTCTGGAGGCAGTCAAAATGATCCTTAGAATTCTTCCCTACCTTATTCCTGTGCTGAGATACAGGCTGCTCCAACCTGCTGTAAAATGCTTGATTTCGAGAGTGAGCGAAACTAAAAACATTGTTGGGGTAAAACCTAAAGGGAAAGACCTAGCACCAAATCCAATTTGCCATCTGATCTAACTTCTGGAGGCAGTCAAAATGATCCTTAGAATTCTTCCCTACCTTATTCCTGTGCTGAGATACAGGCTGCTCCAACCTGCTGTAAAATGCTTGATTTCGAGAGTGAGCGAAACTAATGAAAACATTGTTGGGGTAAAACCTAAAGGGAAAGACCTAGCACCAAATCCAATTTGCCATCTGATCTAACTTCTGGAGGCAGTCAAAATGAGCCTTAGAATTCTTCCCTACCTTATTCCTGTGCTGAGATACAGGCTGCTCCAACCTGCTGTAAAATGCTTGATTTCGAGAGTGAGCGAAACTAATGAAAACATTGTTGGGGTAAAACCTAAAGGGAAAGACCTAGCACCAAATCCAATTTGCCATCTGATCTAACTTCTGGAGGCAGTCAAAATGAGCCTTAGAATTCTTCCCTACCTTATTCCTGTGCTGAGATACAGGCTGCTCCAACCTGCTGTAAAATGCTTGATTTCGAGAGTGAGCGAAACTAATGAAAACATTGTTGGGGGTAAAACCTAAAGGGAAAGACCTAGCACCAAATCCAATTTGCCATCTGATCTAACTTCTGGAGGCAGTCAAAATGAGCCTTAGAATTCTTCCCTACCTTATTCCTGTGCTGAGATACAGGCTGCTCCAACCTGCTGTAAAATGCTTGATTTCGAGAGTGAGCGAAACTAATGAAAACATTGTTGGGGTAAAACCTAAAGGGAAAGACCTAGCACCAAATCCAATTTGCCATCTGATCTAACTTCTGGAGGCAGTCAAAATGATCCTTAGAATTCTTCCCCTACCTTATTCCTGTGCTGAGATACAGGCTGCTCCAACCTGCTGTAAAATGCTTGATTTCGAGAGTGAGCGAAACTAATGAAAACATTGTTGGGGTAAAACCTAAAGGGAAAGACCTAGCACCAAATCCAATTTGCCATCTGATCTAACTTCTGGAGGCAGTCAAAATGATCCTTAGAATTCTTCCCTACCTTATTCCTGTGCTGAGATACAGGCTGCTCCAACCTGCTGTAAAATGCTTGATTTCGAGAGTGAGCGAAACTAATGAAAACATTGTTGGGGTAAAACCTAAAGGGAAAGACCTAGCACCAAATCCAATTTGCCATCTGATCTAACTTCTGGAGGCAGTCAAAATGAGCCTTAGAATTCTTCCCTACCTTATTCCTGTGCTGAGATACAGGCTGCTCCAACCTGCTGTAAAATGCTTGATTTCGAGAGTGAGCGAAACTAATGAAAACATTGTTGGGGTAAAACCTAAAGGGAAAGACCTAGCACCAAATCCAATTTGCCATCTGATCTAACTTCTGGAGGCAGTCAAAATGAGCCTTAGAATTCTTCCCTACCTTATTCCTGTGCTGAGATACAGGCTGCTCCAACCTGCTGTAAAATGCTTGATTTCGAGAGTGAGCGAAACTAATGAAAACATTGTTGGGGTAAAACCTAAAGGGAAAGACCTAGCACCAAATCCAATTTGCCATCTGATCTAACTTCTGGAGGCAGTCAAAATGAGCCTTAGAATTCTTCCCTACCTTATTCCTGTGCTGAGATACAGGCTGCTCCAACCTGCTGTAAAATGCTTGATTTCGAGAGTGAGCGAAACTAATGAAAACATTGTTGGGGTAAAACCTAAAGGGAAAGACCTAGCACGAAATCCAATTTGCCATCTGATCTAACTTCTGGAGGCAGTCAAAATGATCCTTAGAATTCTTCCCTACCTTATTCCTGTGCTGAGATACAGGCTGCTCCAACCTGCTGTAAAATGCTTGATTTCGAGAGTGAGCGAAACTAATGAAAACATTGTTGGGGTAAAACCTAAAGGGAAAGACCTAGCACCAAATCCAATTTGCCATCTGATCTAACTTCTGGAGGCAGTCAAAATGAGCCTTAGAATTCTTCCCTACCTTATTCCTGTGCTGAGATACAGGCTGCTCCAACCTGCTGTAAAATGCTTGATTTCGAGAGTGAGCGAAACTAATGAAAACATTGTTGGGGTAAAACCTAAAGGGAAAGACCTAGCACCAAATCCAATTTGCCATCTGATCTAACTTCTGGAGGCAGTCAAAATGAGCATTTGAATTCTTCCCTACCTTATTCCTGTGCTGAGATACAGGCTGCTCCAACCTGCTGTAAAATGCTTGATTTCGAGAGTGAGCGAAACTAATGAAAACATTGTTGGGGTAAAACCTAAAGGGAAAGACCTAGCACCAAATCCAATTTGCCATCTGATCTAACTTCTGGAGGCAGTCAAAATGAGCCTTAGAATTCTTCCCTACCTTATTCCTGTGCTGAGATACAGGCTGCTCCAACCTGCTGTAAAATGCTTGATTTCGAGAGTGAGCGAAACTAATGAAAACATTGTTGGGGTAAAACCTAAAGGGAAAGACCTAGCACCAAATCCAATTTGCCATCTGATCTAACTTCTGGAGGCAGTCAAAATGAGCCTTAGAATTCTTCCCTACCTTATTCCTGTGCTGAGATACAGGCTGCTCCAACCTGCTGTAAAATGCTTGATTTCGAGAGTGAGCGAAACTAATGAAAACATTGTTGGGGTAAAACCTAAAGGGAAAGACCTAGCACCAAATCCAATTTGCCATCTGATCTAACTTCTGGAGGCAGTCAAAATGAGCCTTAGAATTCTTCCCTACCTTATTCCTGTGCTGAGATACAGGCTGCTCCAACCTGCTGTAAAATGCTTGATTTCGAGAGTGAGCGAAACTAATGAAAACATTGTTGGGGTAAAACCTAAAGGGAAAGACCTAGCACCAAATCCAATTTGCCATCTGATCTAACTTCTGGAGGCAGTCAAAATGATCCTTAGAATTCTTCCCTACCTTATTCCTGTGCTGAGATACAGGCTGCTCCAACCTGCTGTAAAATGCTTGATTTCGAGAGTGAGCGAAACTAATGAAAACATTGTTGGGGTAAAACCTAAAGGGAAAGACCTAGCACCAAATCCAATTTGCCATCTGATCTAACTTCTGGAGGCAGTCAAAATGATCCTTAGAATTCTTCCCTACCTTATTCCTGTGCTGAGATACAGGCTGCTCCAACCTGCTGTAAAATGCTTGATTTCGAGAGTGAGCGAAACTAATGAAAACATTGTTGGGGTAAAACCTAAAGGGAAAGACCTAGCACCAAATCCAATTTGCCATCTGATCTAACTTCTGGAGGCAGTCAAAATGATCCTTAGAATTCTTCCCTACCTTATTCCTGTGCTGAGATACAGGCTGCTCCAACCTGCTGTAAAATGCTTGATTTCGAGAGTGAGCGAAACTAATGAAAACATTGTTGGGGTAAAACCTAAAGGGAAAGACCTAGCACCAAATCCAATTTGCCATCTGATCTAACTTCTGGAGGCAGTCAAAATGATCCTTAGAATTCTTCCCTACCTTATTCCTGTGCTGAGATACAGGCTGCTCCAACCTGCTGTAAAATGCTTGATTTCGAGAGTGAGCGAAACTAATGAAAACATTGTTGGGGTAAAACCTAAAGGGAAAGACCTAGCACCAAATCCAATTTGCCATCTGATCTAACTTCTGGAGGCAGTCAAAATGAGCCTTAGAATTCTTCCCTACCTTATTCCTGTGCTGAGATACAGGCTGCTCCAACCTGCTGTAAAATGCTTGATTTCGAGAGTGAGCGAAACTAATGAAAACATTGTTGGGGTAAAACCTAAAGGGAAAGACCTAGCACCAAATCCAATTTGCCATCTGATCTAACTTCTGGAGGCAGTCAAAATGATCCTTAGAATTCTTCCCTACCTTATTCCTGTGCTGAGATACAGGCTGCTCCAACCTCCTGTAAAATGCTTGATTTCGAGAGTGAGCGAAACTAATGAAAACATTGTTGGGGTAAAACCTAAAGGGAAAGACCTAGCACCAAATCCAATTTGCCATCTGATCTAACTTCTGGAGGCAGTCAAAATGAGCCTTAGAATTCTTCCCTACCTTATTCCTGTGCTGAGATACAGGCTGCTCCAACCTGCTGTAAAATGCTTGATTTCGAGAGTGAGCGAAACTAATGAAAACATTGTTGGGGTAAAACCTAAAGGGAAAGACCTAGCACCAAATCCAATTTGCCATCTGATCTAACTTCTGGAGGCAGTCAAAATGAGCCTTAGAATTCTTCCCTACCTTATTCCTGTGCTGAGATACAGGCTGCTCCAACCTGCTGTAAAATGCTTGATTTCGAGAGTGAGCGAAACTAATGAAAACATTGTTGGGGTAAAACCTAAAGGGAAAGACCTAGCACCAAATCCAATTTGCCATCTGATCTAACTTCTGGAGGCAGTCAAAATGAGCCTTAGAATTCTTCCCTACCTTATTCCTGTGCTGAGATACAGGCTGCCCCAACCTGCTGTAAAATGCTTGATTTCGAGAGTGAGCAAAACTAATGAAAACATTGTTGGGGTAAAACCTAAAGGGAAAGACCTAGCACCAAATCCAATTTGCCATCTGATCTAACTTCTGGAGGCAGTCAAAATGAGCCTTAGAATTCTTCCCTACCTTATTCCTGTGCTGAGATACAGGCTGCTCCAACCTGCTGTAAAATGCTTGATTTCGAGAGTGAGCGAAACTAATGAAAACATTGTTGGGGTAAAACCTAAAGGGAAAGACCTAGCACCAAATCCAATTTGCCATCTGATCTAACTTCTGGAGGCAGTCAAAATGATCCTTAGAATTCTTCCCTACCTTATTCCTGTGCTGAGATACAGGCTGCTCCAACCTGCTGTAAAATGCTTGATTTCGAGAGTGAGCGAAACTAATGAAAACATTGTTGGGGTAAAACCTAAAGGGAAAGACCTAGCACCAAATCCAATTTGCCATCTGATCTAACTTCTGGAGGCAGTCAAAATGAGCCTTAGAATTCTTCCCTACCTTATTCCTGTGCTGAGATACAGGCTGCTCCAACCTGCTGTAAAATGCTTGATTTCGAGAGTGAGCGAAACTAATGAAAACATTGTTGGGGTAAAACCTAAAGGGAAAGACCTAGCACCAAATCCAATTTGCCATCTGATCTAACTTCTGGAGGCAGTCAAAATGAGCCTTAGAATTCTTCCCTACCTTATTCCTGTGCTGAGATACAGGCTGCTCCAACCTGCTGTAAAATGCTTGATTTCGAGAGTGAGCGAAACTAATGAAAACATTGTTGGGGTAAAACCTAAAGGGAAAGACCTAGCACCAAATCCAATTTGCCATCTGATCTAACTTCTGGAGGCAGTCAAAATGATCCTTAGAATTCTTCCCTACCTTATTCCTGGGCTGAGATACAGGCTGCTCCAACCTGCTGTAAAATGCTTGATTTCGAGAGTGAGCGAAACTAATGAAAACATTGTTGGGGTAAAACCTAAAGGGAAAGACCTAGCACCAAATCCAATTTGCCATCTGATCTAACTTCTGGAGGCAGTCAAAATGATCCTTAGAATTCTTCCCTACCTTATTCCTGTGCTGAGATACAGGCTGCTCCAACCTGCTGTAAAATGCTTGATTTTGAGAGTGAGCGAAACTAATGAAAACATTGTTGGGGTAAAACCTAAAGGGAAAGACCTAGCACCAAATCCAATTTGCCATCTGATCTAACTTCTGGAGGCAGTCAAAATGATCCTTAGAATTCTTCCCTACCTTATTCCTGTGCTGAGATACAGGCTGCTCCAACCTGCTGTAAAATGCTTGATTTCGAGAGTGAGCGAAACTAATGAAAACATTGTTGGGGTAAAACCTAAAGGGAAAGACCTAGCACCAAATCCAATTTGCCATCTGATCTAACTTCTGGAGGCAGTCAAAATGAGCCTTAGAATTCTTCCCTACCTTATTCCTGTGCTGAGATACAGGCTGCTCCAACCTGCTGTAAAATGCTTGATTTCGAGAGTGAGCGAAACTAATGAAAACATTGTTGGGGTAAAACCTAAAGGGAAAGACCTAGCACCAAATCCAATTTGCCATCTGATCTAACTTCTGGAGGCAGTCAAAATGAGCCTTAGAATTCTTCCCTACCTTATTCCTGTGCTGAGATACAGGCTGCTCCAACCTGCTGTAAAATGCTTGATTTCGAGAGTGAGCGAAACTAATGAAAACATTGTTGGGGTAAAACCTAAAGGGAAAGACCTAGCACCAAATCCAATTTGCCATCTGATCTAACTTCTGGAGGCAGTCAAAATGAGCCTTAGAATTCTTCCCTACCTTATTCCTGTGCTGAGATACAGGCTGCTCCAACCTGCTGTAAAATGCTTGATTTCGAGAGTGAGCGAAACTAATGAAAACATTGTTGGGGTAAAACCTAAAGGGAAAGACCTAGCACCAAATCCAATTTGCCATCTGATCTAACTTCTGGAGGCAGTCAAAATGAGCCTTAGAATTCTTCCCTACCTTATTCCTGTGCTGAGATACAGGCTGCTCCAACCTGCTGTAAAATGCTTGATTTCGAGAGTGAGCGAAACTAATGAAAACATTGTTGGGGTAAAACCTAAAGGGAAAGACCTAGCACCAAATCCAATTTGCCATCTGATCTAACTTCTGGAGGCAGTCAAAATGAGCATTTGAATTCTTCCCTACCTTATTCCTGTGCTGAGATACAGGCTGCTCCAACCTGCTGTAAAATGCTTGATTTCGAGAGTGAGCGAAACTAATGAAAACATTGTTGGGGTAAAACCTAAAGGGAAAGACCTAGCACCAAATCCAATTTGCCATCTGATCTAACTTCTGGAGGCAGTCAAAATGAGCCTTAGAATTCTTCCCTACCTTATTCCTGTGCTGAGATACAGGCTGCTCCAACCTGCTGTAAAATGCTTGATTTTGAGAGTGAGCGAAACTAATGAAAACATTGTTGGGGTAAAACCTAAAGGGAAAGACCTAGCACCAAATCCAATTTGCCATCTGATCTAACTTCTGGAGGCAGTCAAAATGAGCCTTAGAATTCTTCCCTACCTTATTCCTGTGCTGAGATACAGGCTGCTCCAACCTGCTGTAAAATGCTTGATTTCGAGAGTGAGCGAAACTAATGAAAACATTGTTGGGGTAAAACCTAAAGGGAAAGACCTAGCACCAAATCCAATTTGCCATCTGATCTAACTTCTGGAGGCAGTCAAAATGAGCATTTGAATTCTTCCCTACCTTATTCCTGTGCTGAGATACAGGCTGCTCCAACCTGCTGTAAAATGCTTGATTTCGAGAGTGAGCGAAACTAATGAAAACATTGTTGGGGTAAAACCTAAAGGGAAAGACCTAGCACCAAATCCAATTTGCCATCTGATCTAACTTCTGGAGGCAGTCAAAATGAGCCTTTGAATTCTTCCCTACCTTATTCCTGTGCTGAGATACAGGCTGCTCCAACCTGCTGTAAAATGCTTGATTTCGAGAGTGAGCGAAACTAATGAAAACATTGTTGGGGTAAAACCTAAAGGGAAAGACCTAGCACCAAATCCAATTTGCCATCTGATCTAACTTCTGGAGGCAGTCAAAATGAGCCTTAGAATTTTTCCCTACCTTATTCCTGTGCTGAGATACAGGCTGCTCCAACCTGCTGTAAAATGCTTGATTTCGAGAGTGAGCGAAACTAATGAAAACATTGTTGGGGTAAAACCTAAAGGGAAAGACCTAGCACCAAATCCAATTTGCCATCTGATCTAACTTCTGGAGGCAGTCAAAATGAGCCTTAGAATTCTTCCCTACCTTATTCCTGTGCTGAGATACAGGCTGCTCCAACCTGCTGTAAAATGCTTGATTTCGAGAGTGAGCGAAACTAATGAAAACATTGTTGGGGTAAAACCTAAAGGGAAAGACCTAGCACCAAATCCAATTTGCCATCTGATCTAACTTCTGGAGGCAGTCAAAATGAGCCTTAGAATTCTTCCCTACCTTATTCCTGTGCTGAGATACAGGCTGCTCCAACCTGCTGTAAAATGCTTGATTTCGAGAGTGAGCGAAACTAATGAAAACATTGTTGGGGTAAAACCTAAAGGGAAAGACCTAGCACCAAATCCAATTTGCCATCTGATCTAACTTCTGGAGGCAGTCAAAATGATCCTTAGAATTCTTCCCTACCTTATTCCTGTGCTGAGATACAGGCTGCTCCAACCTGCTGTAAAATGCTTGATTTCGAGAGTGAACGAAACTAATGAAAACATTGTTGGGGTAAAACCTAAAGGGAAAGACCTAGCACCAAATCCAATTTGCCATCTGATCTAACTTCTGGAGGCAGTCAAAATGAGCCTTAGAATTCTTCCCTACCTTATTCCTGTGCTGAGATACAGGCTGCTCCAACCTGCTGTAAAATGCTTGATTTCGAGAGTGAGCGAAACTAATGAAAACATTGTTGGGGTAAAACCTAAAGGGAAAGACCTAGCACCAAATCCAATTTGCCATCTGATCTAACTTCTGGAGGCAGTCAAAATGATCCTTAGAATTCTTCCCTACCTTATTCCTGTGCTGAGATACAGGCTGCTCCAACCTGCTGTAAAATGCTTGATTTCGAGAGTGAGCGAAACTAATGAAAACATTGTTGGGGTAAAACCTAAAGGGAAAGACCTAGCACCAAATCCAATTTGCCATCTGATCTAACTTCTGGAGGCAGTCAAAATGAGCCTTAGAATTCTTCCCTACCTTATTCCTGTGCTGAGATACAGGCTGCTCCAACCTGCTGTAAAATGCTTGATTTCGAGAGTGAGCGAAACTAATGAAAACATTGTTGGGGTAAAACCTAAAGGGAAAGACCTAGCACCAAATCCAATTTGCCATCTGATCTAACTTCTGGAGGCAGTCAAAATGATCCTTAGAATTTTTCCCTACCTTATTCCTGTGCTGAGATACAGGCTGCTCCAACCTGCTGTAAAATGCTTGATTTCGAGAGTGAGCGAAACTAATGAAAACATTGTTGGGGTAAAACCTAAAGGGAAAGACCTAGCACCAAATCCAATTTGCCATCTGATCTAACTTCTGGAGGCAGTCAAAATGAGCATTTGAATTCTTCCCTACCTTATTCCTGTGCTGAGATACAGGCTGCTCCAACCTGCTGTAAAATGCTTGATTTCGAGAGTGAGCGAAACTAATGAAAACATTGTTGGGGTAAAACCTAAAGGGAAAGACCTAGCACCAAATCCAATTTGCCATCTGATCTAACTTCTGGAGGCAGTCAAAATGAGCCTTAGAATTCTTCCCTACCTTATTCCTGTGCTGAGATACAGGCTGCTCCAACCTGCTGTAAAATGCTTGATTTCGAGAGTGAGCGAAACTAATGAAAACATTGTTGGGGTAAAACCTAAAGGGAAAGACCTAGCACCAAATCCAATTTGCCATCTGATCTAACTTCTGGAGGCAGTCAAAATGAGCCTTAGAATTCTTCCCTACCTTATTCCTGTGCTGAGATACAGGCTGCTCCAACCTGCTGTAAAATGCTTGATTTCGAGAGTGAGCGAAACTAATGAAAACATTGTTGGGGTAAAACCTAAAGGGAAAGACCTAGCACCAAATCCAATTTGCCATCTGATCTAACTTCTGGAGGCAGTCAAAATGATCCTTAGAATTCTTCCCTACCTTATTCCTGTGCTGAGATACAGGCTGCTCCAACCTGCTGTAAAATGCTTGATTTCAAGAGTGAGCGAAACTAATGAAAACATTGTTGGGGTAAAACCTAAAGGGAAAGACCTAGCACCAAATCCAATTTGCCATCTGATCTAACTTCTGGAGGCAGTCAAAATGAGCCTTAGAATTCTTCCCTACCTTATTCCTGTGCTGAGATACAGGCTGCTCCAACCTGCTGTAAAACGCTTGATTTCGAGAGTGAGCGAAACTAATGAAAACATTGTTGGGGTAAAACCTAAAGGGAAAGACCTAGCACCAAATCCAATTTGCCATCTGATCTAACTTCTGGAGGCAGTCAAAATGAGCCTTAGAATTCTTCCCTACCTTATTCCTGTGCTGAGATACAGGCTGCTCCAACCTGCTGTAAAATGCTTGATTTCGAGAGTGAGCGAAACTAATGAAAACATTGTTGGGGTAAAACCTAAAGGGAAAGACCTAGCACCAAATCCAATTTGCCATCTGATCTAACTTCTGGAGGCAGTCAAAATGAGCATTTGAATTCTTCCCTACCTTATTCCTGTGCTGAGATACAGGCTGCTCCAACCTGCTGTAAAATGCTTGATTTCGAGAGTGAGCGAAACTAATGAAAACATTGTTGGGGTAAAACCTAAAGGGAAAGACCTAGCACCAAATCCAATTTGCCATCTGATCTAACTTCTGGAGGCAGTCAAAATGAGCCTTAGAATTCTTCCCTACCTTATTCCTGTGCTGAGATACAGGCTGCTCCAACCTGCTGTAAAATGCTTGATTTCGAGAGTGAGCGAAACTAATGAAAACATTGTTGGGGTAAAACCTAAAGGGAAAGACCTAGCACCAAATCCAATTTGCCATCTGATCTAACTTCTGGAGGCAGTCAAAATGAGCCTTAGAATTCTTCCCTACCTTATTCCTGTGCTGAGATACAGGCTGCTCCAACCTGCTGTAAAATGCTTGATTTCGAGAGTGAGCAAAACTAATGAAAACATTGTTGGGGTAAAACCTAAAGGGAAAGACCTAGCACCAAATCCAATTTGCCATCTGATCTAACTTCTGGAGGCAGTCAAAATGAGCCTTAGAATTCTTCCCTACCTTATTCCTGTGCTGAGATACAGGCTGCTCCAACCTGCTGTAAAATGCTTGATTTCGAGAGTGAGCGAAACTAATGAAAACATTGTTGGGGTAAAACCTAAAGGGAAAGACCTAGCACCAAATCCAATTTGCCATCTGATCTAACTTCTGGAGGCAGTCAAAATGAGCCTTAGAATTCTTCCCTACCTTATTCCTGTGCTGAGATACAGGCTGCTCCAACCTGCTGTAAAATGCTTGATTTCGAGAGTGAGCGAAACTAATGAAAACATTGTTGGGGTAAAACCTAAAGGGAAAGACCTAGCACCAAATCCAATTTGCCATCTGATCTAACTTCTGGAGGCAGTCAAAATGAGCCTTAGAATTCTTCCCTACCTTATTCCTGTGCTGAGATACAGGCTGCTCCAACCTGCTGTAAAATGCTTGATTTCGAGAGTGAGCAAAACTAATGAAAACATTGTTGGGGTAAAACCTAAAGGGAAAGACCTAGCACCAAATCCAATTTGCCATCTGATCTAAGTTCTGGAGGCAGTCAAAATGATCCTTAGAATTCTTCCCTACCTTATTCCTGTGCTGAGATACAGGCTGCTCCAACCTGCTGTAAAATGCTTGATTTCGAGAGTGAGCGAAACTAATGAAAACATTGTTGGGGTAAAACCTAAAGGGAAAGACCTAGCACCAAATCCAATTTGCCATCTGATCTAACTTCTGGAGGCAGTCAAAATGAGCCTTAGAATTCTTCCCTACCTTATTCCTGTGCTGAGATACAGGCTGCTCCAACCTGCTGTAAAATGCTTGATTTCGAGAGTGAGCGAAACTAATGAAAACATTGTTGGGGTAAAACCTAAAGGGAAAGATCTAGCACCAAATCCAATTTGCCATCTGATCTAACTTCTGGAGGCAGTCAAAATGAGCCTTAGAATTCTTCCCTACCTTATTCCTGTGCTGAGATACAGGCTGCTCCAACCTGCTGTAAAATGCTTGATTTCGAGAGTGAGCAAAACTAATGAAAACATTGTTGGGGTAAAACCTAAAGGGAAAGACCTAGCACCAAATCCAATTTGCCATCTGATCTAACTTCTGGAGGCAGTCAAAATGAGCATTTGAATTCTTCCCTACCTTATTCCTGTGCTGAGATACAGGCTGCTCCAACCTGCTGTAAAATGCTTGATTTCGAGAGTGAGCAAAACTAATGAAAACATTGTTGGGGTAAAACCTAAAGGGAAAGACCTAGCACCAAATCCAATTTGCCATCTGATCTAACTTCTGGAGGCAGTCAAAATGAGCCTTAGAATTCTTCCCTACCTTATTCCTGTGCTGAGATACAGGCTGCTCCAACCTGCTGTAAAATGCTTGATTTCGAGAGTGAGCGAAACTAATGAAAACATTGTTGGGGTAAAACCTAAAGGGAAAGACCTAGCACCAAATCCAATTTGCCATCTGATCTAACTTCTGGAGGCAGTCAAAATGATCCTTAGAATTCTTCCCTACCTTATTCCTGTGCTGAGATACAGGCTGCTCCAACCTGCTGTAAAATGCTTGATTTCGAGAGTGAGCGAAACTAATGAAAACATTGTTGGGGTAAAACCTAAAGGGAAAGACCTAGCACCAAATCCAATTTGCCATCTGATCTAACTTCTGGAGGCAGTCAAAATGAGCCTTAGAATTCTTCCCTACCTTATTCCTGTGCTGAGATACAGGCTGCTCCAACCTGCTGTAAAATGCTTGATTTCGAGAGTGAGCGAAACTAATGAAAACATTGTTGGGGTAAAACCTAAAGGGAAAGACCTAGCACCAAATCCAATTTGCCATCTGATCTAACTTCTGGAGGCAGTCAAAATGAGCCTTAGAATTCTTCCCTACCTTATTCCTGTGCTGAGATACAGGCTGCTCCAACCTGCTGTAAAATGCTTGATTTCGAGAGTGAGCGAAACTAATGAAAACATTGTTGGGGTAAAACCTAAAGGGAAAGACCTAGCACCAAATCCAATTTGCCATCTGATCTAACTTCTGGAGGCAGTCAAAATGAGCCTTAGAATTCTTCCCTACCTTATTCCTGTGCTGAGATACAGGCTGCTCCAACCTGCTGTAAAACGCTTGATTTCGAGAGTGAGCGAAACTAATGAAAACATTGTTGGGGTAAAACCTAAAGGGAAAGACCTAGCACCAAATCCAATTTGCCATCTGATCTAACTTCTGGAGGCAGTCAAAATGAGCATTTGAATTCTTCCCTACCTTATTCCTGTGCTGAGATACAGGCTGCTCCAACCTGCTGTAAAATGCTTGATTTCGAGAGTGAGCGAAACTAATGAAAACATTGTTGGGGTAAAACCTAAAGGGAAAGACCTAGCACCAAATCCAATTTGCCATCTGATCTAACTTCTGGAGGCAGTCAAAATGAGCCTTAGAATTCTTCCCTACCTTATTCCTGTGCTGAGATACAGGCTGCTCCAACCTGCTGTAAAATGCTTGATTTCGAGAGTGAGCGAAACTAATGAAAACATTGTTGGGGTAAAACCTAAAGGGAAAGACCTAGCACCAAATCCAATTTGCCATCTGATCTAACTTCTGGAGGCAGTCAAAATGATCCTTAGAATTCTTCCCTACCTTATTCCTGTGCTGAGATACAGGCTGCTCCAACCTGCTGTAAAATGCTTGATTTCGAGAGTGAGCGAAACTAATGAAAACATTGTTGGGGTAAAACCTAAAGGGAAAGACCTAGCACCAAATCCAATTTGCCATCTGATCTAACTTCTGGAGGCAGTCAAAATGAGCCTTAGAATTCTTCCCTACCTTATTCCTGTGCTGAGATACAGGCTGCTCCAACCTGCTGTAAAATGCTTGATTTCGAGAGTGAGCGAAACTAATGAAAACATTGTTGGGGTAAAACCTAAAGGGAAAGACCTAGCACCAAATCCAATTTGCCATCTGATCTAACTTCTGGAGGCAGTCAAAATGAGCCTTAGAATTCTTCCCTACCTTATTCCTGTGCTGAGATACAGGCTGCTCCAACCTGCTGTAAAATGCTTGATTTCGAGAGTGAGCGAAACTAATGAAAACATTGTTGGGGTAAAACCTAAAGGGAAAGACCTAGCACCAAATCCAATTTGCCATCTGATCTAACTTCTGGAGGCAGTCAAAATGAGCCTTAGAATTCTTCCCTACCTTATTCCTGTGCTGAGATACAGGCTGCTCCAACCTGCTGTAAAATGCTTGATTTCGAGAGTGAGCAAAACTAATGAAAACATTGTTGGGGTAAAACCTAAAGGGAAAGACCTAGCACCAAATCCAATTTGCCATCTGATCTAACTTCTGGAGGCAGTCAAAATGATCCTTAGAATTCTTCCCTACCTTATTCCTGTGCTGAGATACAGGCTGCTCCAACCTGCTGTAAAATGCTTGATTTCGAGAGTGAGCGAAACTAATGAAAACATTGTTGGGGTAAAACCTAAAGGGAAAGACCTAGCACCAAATCCAATTTGCCATCTGATCTAACTTCTGGAGGCAGTCAAAATGATCCTTAGAATTCTTCCCTACCTTATTCCTGTGCTGAGATACAGGCTGCTCCAACCTGCTGTAAAATGCTTGATTTCGAGAGTGAGCGAAACTAATGAAAACATTGTTGGGGTAAAACCTAAAGGGAAAGATCTAGCACCAAATCCAATTTGCCATCTGATCTAACTTCTGGAGGCAGTCAAAATGAGCCTTAGAATTCTTCCCTACCTTATTCCTGTGCTGAGATACAGGCTGCTCCAACCTGCTGTAAAATGCTTGATTTCGAGAGTGAGCAAAACTAATGAAAACATTGTTGGGGTAAAACCTAAAGGGAAAGACCTAGCACCAAATCCAATTTGCCATCTGATCTAACTTCTGGAGGCAGTCAAAATGAGCATTTGAATTCTTCCCTACCTTATTCCTGTGCTGAGATACAGGCTGCTCCAACCTGCTGTAAAATGCTTGATTTCGAGAGTGAGCGAAACTAATGAAAACATTGTTGGGGTAAAACCTAAAGGGAAAGACCTAGCACCAAATCCAATTTGCCATCTGATCTAACTTCTGGAGGCAGTCAAAATGATCCTTAGAATTCTTCCCTACCTTATTCCTGTGCTGAGATACAGGCTGCTCCAACCTGCTGTAAAATGCTTGATTTCGAGAGTGAGCGAAACTAATGAAAACATTGTTGGGGTAAAACCTAAAGGGAAAGACCTAGCACCAAATCCAATTTGCCATCTGATCTAACTTCTGGAGGCAGTCAAAATGATCCTTAGAATTCTTCCCTACCTTATTCCTGTGCTGAGATACAGGCTGCTCCAACCTGCTGTAAAATGCTTGATTTCGAGAGTGAGCGAAACTAATGAAAACATTGTTGGGGTAAAACCTAAAGGGAAAGACCTAGCACCAAATCCAATTTGCCATCTGATCTAACTTCTGGAGGCAGTCAAAATGAGCCTTAGAATTCTTCCCTACCTTATTCCTGTGCTGAGATACAGGCTGCTCCAACCTGCTGTAAAATGCTTGATTTCGAGAGTGAACGAAACTAATGAAAACATTGTTGGGGTAAAACCTAAAGGGAAAGACCTAGCACCAAATCCAATTTGCCATCTGATCTAACTTCTGGAGGCAGTCAAAATGATCCTTAGAATTCTTCCCTACCTTATTCCTGTGCTGAGATATAGGCTGCTCCAACCTGCTGTAAAATGCTTGATTTCGAGAGTGAGCGAAACTAATGAAAACATTGTTGGGGTAAAACCTAAAGGGAAAGACCTAGCACCAAATCCAATTTGCCATCTGATCTAACTTCTGGAGGCAGTCAAAATGAGCCTTAGAATTCTTCCCTACCTTATTCCTGTGCTGAGATACAGGCTGCTCCAACCTGCTGTAAAATGCTTGATTTCGAGAGTGAGCGAAACTAATGAAAACATTGTTGGGGTAAAACCTAAAGGGAAAGACCTAGCACCAAATCCAATTTGCCATCTGATCTAACTTCTGGAGGCAGTCAAAATGATCCTTAGAATTCTTCCCTACCTTATTCCTGTGCTGCGATACAGGCTGCTCCAACCTGCTGTAAAATGCTTGATTTCGAGAGTGAGCGAAACTAATGAAAACATTGTTGGGGTAAAACCTAAAGGGAAAGACCTAGCACCAAATCCAATTTGCCATCTGATCTAACTTCTGGAGGCAGTCAAAATGATCCTTAGAATTCTTCCCTACCTTATTCCTGTGCTGAGATACAGGCTGCTCCAACCTGCTGTAAAATGCTTGATTTCGAGAGTGAGCGAAACTAATGAAAACATTGTTGGGGTAAAACCTAAAGGGAAAGACCTAGCACCAAATCCAATTTGCCATCTGATCTAACTTCTGGAGGCAGTCAAAATGATCCTTAGAATTCTTCCCTACCTTATTCCTGTGCTGAGATACAGGCTGCTCCAACCTGCTGTAAAATGCTTGATTTCGAGAGTGAGCGAAACTAATGAAAACATTGTTGGGGTAAAACCTAAAGGGAAAGACCTAGCACCAAATCCAATTTGCCATCTGATCTAACTTCTGGAGGCAGTCAAAATGATCCTTAGAATTCTTCCCTACCTTATTCCTGTGCTGAGATACAGGCTGCTCCAACCTGCTGTAAAATGCTTGATTTCGAGAGTGAGCGAAACTAATGAAAACATTGTTGGGGTAAAACCTAAAGGGAAAGACCTAGCACCAAATCCAATTTGCCATCTGATCTAACTTCTGGAGGCAGTCAAAATGAGCATTTGAATTCTTCCCTACCTTATTCCTGTGTTGAGATACAGGCTGCTCCAACCTGCTGTAAAATGCTTGATTTCGAGAGTGAGCGAAACTAATGAAAACATTGTTGGGGTAAAACCTAAAGGGAAAGACCTAGCACCAAATCCAATTTGCCATCTGATCTAACTTCTGGAGGCAGTCAAAATGAGCCTTAGAATTCTTCCCTACCTTATTCCTGTGCTGAGATACAGGCTGCTCCAACCTGCTGTAAAATGCTTGATTTCGAGAGTGAGCGAAACTAATGAAAACATTGTTGGGGTAAAACCTAAAGGGAAAGACCTAGCACCAAATCCAATTTGCCATCTGATCTAACTTCTGGAGGCAGTCAAAATGAGCCTTAGAATTCTTCCCTACCTTATTCCTGTGCTGAGATACAGGCTGCTCCAACCTGCTGTAAAATGCTTGATTTCGAGAGTGAGCGAAACTAATGAAAACATTGTTGGGGTAAAACCTAAAGGGAAAGACCTAGCACCAAATCCAATTTGCCATCTGATCTAACTTCTGGAGGCAGTCAAAATGAGCCTTAGAATTCTTCCCTACCTTATTCCTGTGCTGAGATACAGGCTGCTCCAACCTGCTGTAAAATGCTTGATTTCGAGAGTGAGCGAAACTAATGAAAACATTGTTGGGGTAAAACCTAAAGGGAAAGACCTAGCACCAAATCCAATTTGCCATCTGATCTAACTTCTGGAGGCAGTCAAAATGAGCCTTAGAATTCTTCCCTACCTTATTCCTGTGCTGAGATACAGGCTGCTCCAACCTGCTGTAAAATGCTTGATTTCGAGAGTGAGCGAAACTAATGAAAACATTGTTGGGGTAAAACCTAAAGGGAAAGACCTAGCACCAAATCCAATTTGCCATCTGATCTAACTTCTGGAGGCAGTCAAAATGAGCCTTAGAATTCTTCCCTACCTTATTCCTGTGCTGCGATACAGGCTGCTCCAACCTGCTGTAAAATGCTTGATTTCGAGAGTGAGCGAAACTAATGAAAACATTGTTGGGGTAAAACCTAAAGGGAAAGACCTAGCACCAAATCCAATTTGCCATCTGATCTAACTTCTGGAGGCAGTCAAAATGATCCTTAGAATTCTTCCCTACCTTATTCCTGTGCTGAGATACAGGCTGCTCCAACCTGCTGTAAAATGCTTGATTTCGAGAGTGAGCGAAACTAATGAAAACATTGTTGGGGTAAAACCTAAAGGGAAAGACCTAGCACCAAATCCAATTTGCCATCTGATCTAACTTCTGGAGGCAGTCAAAATGAGCCTTAGAATTCTTCCCTACCTTATTCCTGTGCTGAGATACAGGCTGCTCCAACCTGCTGTAAAATGCTTGATTTCGAGAGTGAGCGAAACTAATGAAAACATTGTTGGGGTAAAACCTAAAGGGAAAGACCTAGCACCAAATCCAATTTGCCATCTGATCTAACTTCTGGAGGCAGTCAAAATGAGCCTTAGAATTCTTCCCTACCTTATTCCTGTGCTGAGATACAGGCTGCTCCAACCTGCTGTAAAATGCTTGATTTCGAGAGTGAGCGAAACTAATGAAAACATTGTTGGGGTAAAACCTAAAGGGAAAGACCTAGCACCAAATCCAATTTGCCATCTGATCTAACTTCTGGAGGCAGTCAAAATGAGCCTTAGAATTCTTCCCTACCTTATTCCTGTGCTGAGATACAGGCTGCTCCAACCTGCTGTAAAATGCTTGATTTCGAGAGTGAGCGAAACTAATGAAAACATTGTTGGGGTAAAACCTAAAGGGAAAGACCTAGCACCAAATCCAATTTGCCATCTGATCTAACTTCTGGAGGCAGTCAAAATGATCCTTAGAATTCTTCCCTACCTTATTCCTGTGCTGCGATACAGGCTGCTCCAACCTGCTGTAAAATGCTTGATTTCGAGAGTGAGCGAAACTAATGAAAACATTGTTGGGGTAAAACCTAAAGGGAAAGACCTAGCACCAAATCCAATTTGCCATCTGATCTAACTTCTGGAGGCAGTCAAAATGATCCTTAGAATTCTTCCCTACCTTATTCCTGTGCTGAGATACAGGCTGCTCCAACCTGCTGTAAAATGCTTGATTTCGAGAGTGAGCGAAACTAATGAAAACATTGTTGGGGTAAAACCTAAAGGGAAAGACCTAGCACCAAATCCAATTTGCCATCTGATCTAACTTCTGGAGGCAGTCAAAATGAGCCTTAGAATTCTTCCCTACCTTATTCCTGTGCTGAGATACAGGCTGCTCCAACCTGCTGTAAAATGCTTGATTTCGAGAGTGAGCGAAACTAATGAAAACATTGTTGGGGGTAAAACCTAAAGGGAAAGACCTAGCACCAAATCCAATTTGCCATCTGATCTAACTTCTGGAGGCAGTCAAAATGAGCCTTAGAATTCTTCCCTACCTTATTCCTGTGCTGAGATACAGGCTGCACCAACCTGCTGTAAAATGCTTGATTTCGAGAGTGAGCGAAACTAATGAAAACATTGTTGGGGTAAAACCTAAAGGGAAAGACCTAGCACCAAATCCAATTTGCCATCTGATCTAACTTCTGGAGGCAGTCAAAATGATCCTTAGAATTCTTCCCTACCTTATTCCTGTGCTGAGATACAGGCTGCTCCAACCTGCTGTAAAATGCTTGATTTTGAGAGTGAGCGAAACTAATGAAAACATTGTTGGGGTAAAACCTAAAGGGAAAGACCTAGCACCAAATCCAATTTGCCATCTGATCTAACTTCTGGAGGCAGTCAAAATGATCCTTAGAATTCTTCCCTACCTTATTCCTGTGCTGAGATACAGGCTGCTCCAACCTGGTGTAAAATGCTTGATTTCGAGAGTGAGCGAAACTAATGAAAACATTGTTGGGGTAAAACCTAAAGGGAAAGACCTAGCACCAAATCCAATTTGCCATCTGATCTAACTTCTGGAGGCAGTCAAAATGAGCCTTTGAATTCTTCCCTACCTTATTCCTGTGCTGAGATACAGGCTGCTCCAACCTGCTGTAAAATGCTTGATTTCGAGAGTGAGCGAAACTAATGAAAACATTGTTGGGGTAAAACCTAAAGGGAAAGACCTAGCACCAAATCCAATTTGCCATCTGATCTAACTTCTGGAGGCAGTCAAAATGAGCCTTAGAATTCTTCCCTACCTTATTCCTGTGCTGAGATACAGGCTGCTCCAACCTGCTGTAAAATGCTTGATTTCGAGAGTGAGCGAAACTAATGAAAACATTGTTGGGGGTAAAACCTAAAGGGAAAGACCCTAGCACCAAATCCAATTTGCCATCTGATCTAACTTCTGGAGGCAGTCAAAATGATCCTTAGAATTCTTCCTACCTTATTCCTGTGCTGAGATACAGGCTGCTCCAACCTGCTGTAAAATGCTTGATTTCGAGAGTGAGCGAAACTAATGAAAACATTGTTGGGGTAAAACCTAAAGGAAAGACCTAGCACCAAATCCAATTTGCCATCTGATCTAACTTCTGGAGGCAGTCAAAATGAGCCTTAGAATTCTTCCCTACCTTATTCCTGTGCTGAGATACAGGCTGCTCCAACCTGCTGTAAAATGCCTTGATTTCGAGAGTGAGCGAAACTAATGAAAACATTGTTGGGGTAAAACCTAAAGGGAAAGACCTAGCACCAAATCCAATTTGCCATCTGATCTAACTTCTGGAGGCAGTCAAAATGAGCCTTAGAATTCTTCCCTACCTTATTCCTGTGCTGAGATACAGGCTGCTCCAACCTGCTGTAAAATGCTTGATTTCGAGAGTGAGCGAAACTAATGAAAACATTGTTGGGGTAAAACCTAAAGGGAAAGACCTAGCACCAAATCCAATTTGCCATCTGATCTAACTTCTGGAGGCAGTCAAAATGAGCCTTAGAATTCTTCCCTACCTTATTCCTGTGCTGAGATACAGGCTGCTCCAACCTGCTGTAAAATGCTTGATTTCGAGAGTGAGCGAAACTAATGAAAACATTGTTGGGGTAAAACCTAAAGGGAAAGACCTAGCACCAAATCCAATTTGCCATCTGATCTAACTTCTGGAGGCAGTCAAAATGAGCCTTTGAATTCTTCCCTACCTTATTCCTGTGCTGAGATACAGGCTGCTCCAACCTGCTGTAAAATGCTTGATTTCGAGAGTGAGCGAAACTAATGAAAACATTGTTGGGGTAAAACCTAAAGGGAAAGACCTAGCACCAAATCCAATTTGCCATCTGATCTAACTTCTGGAGGCAGTCAAAATGAGCCTTAGAATTCTTCCCTACCTTATTCCTGTGCTGAGATACAGGCTGCTCCAACCTGCTGTAAAATGCTTGATTTCGAGAGTGAGCGAAACTAATGAAAACATTGTTGGGGTAAAACCTAAAGGGAAAGACCTAGCACCAAATCCAATTTGCCATCTGATCTAACTTCTGGAGGCAGTCAAAATGATCCTTAGAATTCTTCCCTACCTTATTCCTGTGCTGAGATACAGGCTGCTCCAACCTGCTGTAAAATGCTTGATTTCGAGAGTGAGCGAAACTAATGAAAACATTGTTGGGGTAAAACCTAAAGGGAAAGACCTAGCACCAAATCCAATTTGCCATCTGATCTAACTTCTGGAGGCAGTCAAAATGAGCCTTAGAATTCTTCCCTACCTTATTCCTGTGCTGAGATACAGGGCTGCTCCAACCTGCTGTAAAATGCTTGATTTCGAGAGTGAGCGAAACTAATGAAAACATTGTTGGGGTAAAACCTAAAGGGAAAGACCTAGCACCAAATCCAATTTGCCATCTGATCTAACTTCTGGAGGCAGTCAAAATGAGCCTTAGAATTCTTCCCTACCTTATTCCTGTGCTGAGATACAGGCTGCTCCAACCTGCTGTAAAATGCTTGATTTCGAGAGTGAGCGAAACTAATGAAAACATTGTTGGGGTAAAACCTAAAGGGAAAGACCTAGCACCAAATCCAATTTGCCATCTGATCTAACTTCTGGAGGCAGTCAAAATGAGCCTTAGAATTCTTCCCTACCTTATTCCTGTGCTGAGATACAGGCTGCACCAACCTGCTGTAAAATGCTTGATTTCGAGAGTGAGCGAAACTAATGAAAACATTGTTGGGGTAAAACCTAAAGGGAAAGACCTAGCACCAAATCCAATTTGCCATCTGATCTAACTTCTGGAGGCAGTCAAAATGAGCCTTTGAATTCTTCCCTACCTTATTCCTGTGCTGAGATACAGGCTGCTCCAACCTGCTGTAAAATGCTTGATTTCGAGAGTGAGCGAAACTAATGAAAACATTGTTGGGGTAAAACCTAAAGGGAAAGACCTAGCACCAAATCCAATTTGCCATCTGATCTAACTTCTGGAGGCAGTCAAAATGAGCCTTAGAATTCTTCCCTACCTTATTCCTGTGCTGAGATACAGGCTGCTCCAACCTGCTGTAAAATGCTTGATTTCGAGAGTGAGCGAAACTAATGAAAACATTGTTGGGGTAAAACCTAAAGGGAAAGACCTAGCACCAAATCCAATTTGCCATCTGATCTAACTTCTGGAGGCAGTCAAAATGAGCCTTAGAATTCTTCCCTACCTTATTCCTGTGCTGAGATACAGGCTGCTCCAACCTGCTGTAAAATGCTTGATTTCGAGAGTGAGCGAAACTAATGAAAACATTGTTGGGGGTAAAACCTAAAGGGAAAGACCTAGCACCAAATCCAATTTGCCATCTGATCTAACTTCTGGAGGCAGTCAAAATGAGCCTTTGAATTCTTCCCTACCTTATTCCTGTGCTGAGATACAGGCTGCTCCAACCTGCTGTAAAATGCTTGATTTCGAGAGTGAGCGAAACTAATGAAAACATTGTTGGGGTAAAACCTAAAGGGAAAGACCTAGCACCAAATCCAATTTGCCATCTGATCTAACTTCTGGAGGCAGTCAAAATGAGCCTTAGAATTCTTCCCTACCTTATTCCTGTGCTGAGATACAGGCTGCTCCAACCTGCTGTAAAATGCTTGATTTCGAGAGTGAGCGAAACTAATGAAAACATTGTTGGGGTAAAACCTAAAGGGAAAGACCTAGCACCAAATCCAATTTGCCATCTGATCTAACTTCTGGAGGCAGTCAAAATGATCTTAGAATTCTTCCCTACCTTATTCCTGTGCTGAGATACAGGCTGCTCCAACCTGCTGTAAAATGCTTGATTTCGAGAGTGAGCGAAACTAATGAAAACATTGTTGGGGTAAAACCTAAAGGGAAAGACCTAGCACCAAATCCAATTTGCCATCTGATCTAACTTCTGGAGGCAGTCAAAATGAGCCTTAGAATTCTTCCCTACCTTATTCCTGTGCTGAGATACAGGCTGCTCCAACCTGCTGTAAAATGCTTGATTTCGAGAGTGAGCGAAACTAATGAAAACATTGTTGGGGTAAAACCTAAAGGGAAAGACCTAGCACCAAATCCAATTTGCCATCTGATCTAACTTCTGGAGGCAGTCAAAATGAGCCTTAGAATTCTTCCCTACCTTATTCCTGTGCTGAGATACAGGCTGCTCCAACCTGCTGTAAAATGCTTGATTTCGAGAGTGAGCGAAACTAATGAAAACATTGTTGGGGTAAAACCTAAAGGGAAAGACCTAGCACCAAATCCAATTTGCCATCTGATCTAACTTCTGGAGGCAGTCAAAATGAGCCTTAGAATTCTTCCCTACCTTATTCCTGTGCTGAGATACAGGCTGCTCCAACCTGCTGTAAAATGCTTGATTTCGAGAGTGAGCGAAACTAATGAAAACATTGTTGGGGTAAAACCTAAAGGGAAAGACCTAGCACCAAATCCAATTTGCCATCTGATCTAACTTCTGGAGGCAGTCAAAATGATCCTTAGAATTCTTCCCTACCTTATTCCTGTGCTGAGATACAGGCTGCTCCAACCTGCTGTAAAATGCTTGATTTCGAGAGGTGAGCGAAACTAATGAAAACATTGTTGGGGTAAAACCTAAAGGGAAAGACCTAGCACCAAATCCAATTTGCCATCTGATCTAACTTCTGGAGGCAGTCAAAATGATCCTTAGAATTCTTCCCTACCTTATTCCTGTGCTGAGATACAGGCTGCTCCAACCTGCTGTAAAATGCTTGATTTTGAGAGTGAGCGAAACTAATGAAAACATTGTTGGGGTAAAACCTAAAGGGAAAGACCTAGCACCAAATCCAATTTGCCATCTGATCTAACTTCTGGAGGCAGTCAAAATGATCCTTAGAATTCTTCCCTACCTTATTCCTGTGCTGAGATACAGGCTGCTCCAACCTGCTGTAAAATGCTTGATTTCGAGAGTGAGCGAAACTAATGAAAACATTGTTGGGGTAAAACCTAAAGGGAAAGACCTAGCACCAAATCCAATTTGCCATCTGATCTAACTTCTGGAGGCAGTCAAAATGAGCATTTGAATTCTTCCCTACCTTATTCCTGTGCTGAGATACAGGCTGCTCCAACCTGCTGTAAAATGCTTGATTTCGAGAGTGAGCGAAACTAATGAAAACATTGTTGGGGTAAAACCTAAAGGGAAAGACCTAGCACCAAATCCAATTTGCCATCTGATCTAACTTCTGGAGGCAGTCAAAATGAGCCTTAGAATTCTTCCCTACCTTATTCCTGTGCTGAGATACAGGCTGCTCCAACCTGCTGTAAAATGCTTGATTTCGAGAGTGAGCGAAACTAATGAAAACATTGTTGGGGTAAAACCTAAAGGGAAAGACCTAGCACCAAATCCAATTTGCCATCTGATCTAACTTCTGGAGGCAGTCAAAATGATCCTTAGAATTCTTCCCTACCTTATTCCTGTGCTGAGATACAGGCTGCTCCAACCTGCTGTAAAATGCTTGATTTCGAGAGTGAGCGAAACTAATGAAAACATTGTTGGGGTAAAACCTAAAGGGAAAGACCTAGCACCAAATCCAATTTGCCATCTGATCTAACTTCTGGAGGCAGTCAAAATGAGCCTTAGAATTCTTCCCTACCTTATTCCTGTGCTGAGATACAGGCTGCTCCAACCTGCTGTAAAATGCTTGATTTCGAGAGTGAGCGAAACTAATGAAAACATTGTTGGGGTAAAACCTAAAGGGAAAGACCTAGCACCAAATCCAATTTGCCATCTGATCTAACTTCTGGAGGCAGTCAAAATGAGCCTTAGAATTCTTCCCTACCTTATTCCTGTGCTGAGATACAGGCTGCTCCAACCTGCTGTAAAATGCTTGATTTCGAGAGTGAGCGAAACTAATGAAAACATTGTTGGGGTAAAACCTAAAGGGAAAGACCTAGCACCAAATCCAATTTGCCATCTGATCTAACTTCTGGAGGCAGTCAAAATGAGCCTTAGAATTCTTCCCTACCTTATTCCTGTGCTGAGATACAGGCTGCTCCAACCTGCTGTAAAATGCTTGATTTCGAGAGTGAGCGAAACTAATGAAAACATTGTTGGGGTAAAACCTAAAGGGAAAGACCTAGCACCAAATCCAATTTGCCATCTGATCTAACTTCTGGAGGCAGTCAAAATGAGCCTTAGAATTCTTCCCTACCTTATTCCTGTGCTGAGATACAGGCTGCTCCAACCTGCTGTAAAATGCTTGATTTCGAGAGTGAGCGAAACTAATGAAAACATTGTTGGGGTAAAACCTAAAGGGAAAGACCTAGCACCAAATCCAATTTGCCATCTGATCTAACTTCTGGAGGCAGTCAAAATGATCCTTAGAATTCTTCCCTACCTTATTCCTGTGCTGAGATACAGGCTGCTCCAACCTGCTGTAAAATGCTTGATTTCGAGAGTGAGCGAAACTAATGAAAACATTGTTGGGGGTAAAACCTAAAGGGAAAGACCTAGCACCAAATCCAATTTGCCATCTGATCTAACTTCTGGAGGCAGTCAAAATGAGCCTTAGAATTCTTCCCTACCTTATTCCTGTGCTGCGATACAGGCTGCTCCAACCTGCTGTAAAATGCTTGATTTCGAGAGTGAGCGAAACTAATGAAAACATTGTTGGGGTAAAACCTAAAGGGAAAGACCTAGCACCAAATCCAATTTGCCATCTGATCTAACTTCTGGAGGCAGTCAAAATGAGCCTTAGAATTCTTCCCTACCTTATTCCTGTGCTGAGATACAGGCTGCTCCAACCTGCTGTAAAATGCTTGATTTCGAGAGTGAGCGAAACTAATGAAAACATTGTTGGGGTAAAACCTAAAGGGAAAGACCTAGCACCAAATCCAATTTGCCATCTGATCTAACTTCTGGAGGCAGTCAAAATGAGCCTTAGAATTCTTCCCTACCTTATTCCTGTGCTGAGATACAGGCTGCTCCAACCTGCTGTAAAATGCTTGATTTCGAGAGTGAGCGAAACTAATGAAAACATTGTTGGGGTAAAAACCTAAAGGGAAAGACCTAGCACCAAATCCAATTTGCCATCTGATCTAACTTCTGGAGGCAGTCAAAATGAGCCTTTGAATTCTTCCCTACCTTATTCCTGTGCTGAGATACAGGCTGCTCCAACCTGCTGTAAAATGCTTGATTTCGAGAGTGAGCGAAACTAATGAAAACATTGTTGGGGTAAAACCTAAAGGGAAAGACCCTAGCACCAAATCCAATTTGCCATCTGATCTAACTTCTGGAGGCAGTCAAAATGAGCCTTAGAATTCTTCCCTACCTTATTCCTGTGCTGAGATACAGGCTGCACCAACCTGCTGTAAAATGCTTGATTTCGAGAGTGAGCGAAACTAATGAAAACATTGTTGGGGTAAAACCTAAAGGGGAAAGACCTAGCACCAAATCCAATTTGCCATCTGATCTAACTTCTGGAGGCAGTCAAAATGATCCTTAGAATTCTTCCCTACCTTATTCCTGTGCTGAGATACAGGCTGCTCCAACCTGCTGTAAAATGCTTGATTTCGAGAGTGAGCGAAACTAATGAAAACATTGTTGGGGTAAAACCTAAAGGGAAAGACCTAGCACCAAATCCAATTTGCCATCTGATCTAACTTCTGGAGGCAGTCAAAATGATCCTTAGAATTCTTCCCTACCTTATTCCTTGTGCTGAGATACAGGCTGCTCCAACCTGCTGTAAAATGCTTGATTTTGAGAGTGAGCGAAACTAATGAAAACATTGTTGGGGTAAAACCTAAAGGGAAAGACCTAGCACCAAATCCAATTTGCCATCTGATCTAACTTCTGGAGGCAGTCAAAATGATCCTTAGAATTCTTCCCTACCTTATTCCTGTGCTGAGATACAGGCTGCTCCAACCTGCTGTAAAATGCTTGATTTCGAGAGTGAGCGAAACTAATGAAAACATTGTTGGGGTAAAACCTAAAGGGAAAGACCTAGCACCAAATCCAATTTGCCATCTGATCTAACTTCTGGAGGCAGTCAAAATGAGCATTTGAATTCTTCCCTACCTTATTCCTGTGCTGAGATACAGGCTGCTCCAACCTGCTGTAAAATGCTTGATTTCGAGAGTGAGCGAAACTAATGAAAACATTGTTGGGGTAAAACCTAAAGGGAAAGACCTAGCACCAAATCCAATTTGCCATCTGATCTAACTTCTGGAGGCAGTCAAAATGAGCCTTAGAATTCTTCCCTACCTTATTCCTGTGCTGAGATACAGGCTGCTCCAACCTGCTGTAAAATGCTTGATTTCGAGAGTGAGCGAAACTAATGAAAACATTGTTGGGGTAAAACCTAAAGGGAAAGACCTAGCACCAAATCCAATTTGCCATCTGATCTAACTTCTGGAGGCAGTCAAAATGATCCTTAGAATTCTTCCCTACCTTATTCCTGTGCTGAGATACAGGCTGCTCCAACCTGCTGTAAAATGCTTGATTTCGAGAGTGAGCGAAACTAATGAAAACATTGTTGGGGTAAAACCTAAAGGGAAAGACCTAGCACCAAATCCAATTTGCCATCTGATCTAACTTCTGGAGGCAGTCAAAATGAGCCTTAGAATTCTTCCCTACCTTATTCCTGTGCTGAGATACAGGCTGCTCCAACCTGCTGTAAAATGCTTGATTTCGAGAGTGAGCGAAACTAATGAAAACATTGTTGGGGTAAAACCTAAAGGGAAAGACCTAGCACCAAATCCAATTTGCCATCTGATCTAACTTCTGGAGGCAGTCAAAATGATCCTTAGAATTCTTCCCTACCTTATTCCTGTGCTGAGATACAGGCTGCTCCAACCTGCTGTAAAATGCTTGATTTCGAGAGTGAGCGAAACTAATGAAAACATTGTTGGGGTAAAACCTAAAGGGAAAGACCTAGCACCAAATCCAATTTGCCATCTGATCTAACTTCTGGAGGCAGTCAAAATGAGCCTTAGAATTCTTCCCTACCTTATTCCTGTGCTGAGATACAGGCTGCTCCAACCTGCTGTAAAATGCTTGATTTCGAGAGTGAGCGAAACTAATGAAAACATTGTTGGGGTAAAACCTAAAGGGAAAGACCTAGCACCAAATCCAATTTGCCATCTGATCTAACTTCTGGAGGCAGTCAAAATGAGCCTTAGAATTCTTCCCTACCTTATTCCTGTGCTGAGATACAGGCTGCTCCAACCTGCTGTAAAATGCTTGATTTCGAGAGTGAGCGAAACTAATGAAAAACATTGTTGGGGTAAAAACCTAAAGGGAAAGACCTAGCACCAAATCCAATTTGCCATCTGATCTAACTTCTGGAGGCAGTCAAAATGAGCCTTAGAATTCTTCCCTACCTTATTCCTGTGCTGAGATACAGGCTGCTCCAACCTGCTGTAAAATGCTTGATTTCGAGAGTGAGCGAAACTAATGAAAACATTGTTGCGGGTAAAACCTAAAGGGAAAGACCTAGCACCAAATCCAATTTGCCATCTGATCTAACTTCTGGAGGCAGTCAAAATGAGCCTTAGAATTCTTCCCTACCTTATTCCTGTGCTGAGATACAGGCTGCTCCAACCTGCTGTAAAATGCTTGATTTCGAGAGTGAGCGAAACTAATGAAAACGTTGTTGGGGTAAAACCTAAAGGGAAAGACCTAGCACCAAATCCAATTTGCCATCTGATCTAACTTCTGGAGGCAGTCAAAATGATCCTTAGAATTCTTCCCTACCTTATTCCTGTGCTGAGATACAGGCTGCTCCAACCTGCTGTAAAATGCTTGATTTCGAGAGTGAGCGAAACTAATGAAAACATTGTTGGGGTAAAACCTAAAGGGAAAGACCTAGCACCAAATCCAATTTGCCATCTGATCTAACTTCTGGAGGCAGTCAAAATGATCCTTAGAATTCTTCCCTACCTTATTCCTGTGCTGAGATACAGGCTGCTCCAACCTGCTGTAAAATGCTTGATTCGAGAGTGAGCGAAACTAATGAAAACATTGTTGGGGTAAAACCTAAAGGGAAAGACCTAGCACCAAATCCCATTTGCCATCTGATCTAACTTCTGGAGGCAGTCAAAATGATCCTTAGAATTCTTCCCTACCTTATTCCTGTGCTGAGATACAGGCTGCTCCAACCTGCTGTAAAATGTTTGATTTCGAGAGTGAGCGAAACTAATGAAAACGTTGTTGGGGTAAAACCTAAAGGGAAAGACCTAGCACCAAATCCAATTTGCCATCTGATCTAACTTCTGGAGGAAGTCAAAATGATCCTTAGAATTCTTCCCTACCTTATTCCTGTGCTGAGATACAGGCTGCTCCAACCTGCTGTAAAATGCTTGATTTCGAGAGTGAGCGAAACTAATGAAAACATTGTTGGGGTAAAACCTAAAGGGAAAGACCTAGCACCAAATCCAATTTGCCATCTGATCTAACTTCTGGAGGAAGTCAAAATGATCCTTAGAATTCTTCCCTACCTTATTCCTGTGCTGAGATACAGGCTGCTCCAACCTGCTGTAAAATGCTTGATTTCGAGAGTGAGCGAAACTAATGAAAACATTGTTGGGGTAAAAACCTAAAGGGAAAGACCTAGCACCAAATCCAATTTGCCATCTGATCTAACTTCTGGAGGCAGTCAAAATGAGCCTTAGAATTCTTCCCTACCTTATTCCTGTGCTGAGATACAGGCTGCTCCAACCTGCTGTAAAATGCTTGATTTCGAGAGTGAGCGAAACTAATGAAAACATAGTTGGGGTAAAACCTAAAGGGAAAGACCTAGCACCAAATCCAATTTGCCATCTGATCTAACTTCTGGAGGCAGTCAAAATGATCCTTAGAATTCTTCCCTACCTTATTCCTGTGCTGAGATACAGGCTGCTCCAACCTGCTGTAAAATGCTTGATTTCGAGAGTGAGCGAAACTAATGAAAACATTGTTGGGGTAAAACCTAAAGGGAAAGACCTAGCACCAAATCCAATTTGCCATCTGATCTAACTTCTGGAGGCAGTCAAAATGAGCCTTAGAATTCTTCCCTACCTTATTCCTGTGCTGAGATACAGGCTGCTCCAACCTGCTGTAAAATACTTGATTTCGAGAGTGAGCGAAACTAATGAAAACATTGTTGGGGGTAAAACCTAAAGGGAAAGACCTAGCACCAAATCCAATTTGCCATCTGATCTAACTTCTGGAGGAAGTCCAAAATGATCCTTAGAATTCTTCCCTACCTTATTCCTGTGCTGAGATACAGGCTGCTCCAACCTGCTGTAAAATGCTTGATTTCGAGAGTGAGCGAAACTAATGAAAACATTGTTGGGGTAAAACCTAAAGGGAAAGACCTAGCACCAAATCCAATTTGCCATCTGATCTAACTTCTGGAGGCAGTCAAAATGAGCCTTAGAATTCTTCCCTACCTTATTCCTGTGCTGAGATACAGGCTGCTCCAACCTGCTGTAAAATGCTTGATTTCGAGAGTGAGCGAAACTAATGAAAACATTGTTGGGGTAAAACCTAAAGGGAAAGACCTAGCACCAAATCCAATTTGCCATCTGATCTAACTTCTGGAGGCAGTCAAAATGATCCTTAGAATTCTTCCCTACCTTATTCCTGTGCTGAGATACAGGCTGCTCCAACCTGCTGTAAAATGCTTGATTTCGAGAGTGAGCGAAACTAATGAAAACATTGTTGGGGTAAAACCTAAAGGGAAAGACCTAGCACCAAATCCAATTTGCCATCTGATCTAACTTCTGGAGGCAGTCAAAATGATCCTTAGAATTCTTCCCTACCTTATTCCTGTGCTGAGATACAGGCTGCTCCAACCTGCTGTAAAATGCTTGATTTCGAGAGTGAGCGAAACTAATGAAAACATTGTTGGGGTAAAACCTAAAGGGAAAGACCTAGCACCAAATCCAATTTGCCATCTGATCTAACTTCTGGAGGCAGTCAAAATGATCCTTAGAATTCTTCCCTACCTTATTCCTGTGCTGAGATACAGGCTGCTCCAACCTGCTGTAAAATGCTTGATTTCGAGAGTGAGCGAAACTAATGAAAACATTGTTGGGGTAAAACCTAAAGGGAAAGACCTAGCACCAAATCCAATTTGCCATCTGATCTAACTTCTGGAGGCAGTCAAAATGATCCTTAGAATTCTTCCCTACCTTATTCCTGTGCTGAGATACAGGCTGCTCCAACCTGCTGTAAAATGCTTGATTTCGAGAGTGAGCGAAACTAATGAAAACATTGTTGGGGTAAAACCTAAAGGGAAAGACCTAGCACCAAATCCAATTTGCCATCTGATCTAACTTCTGGAGGCAGTCAAAATGAGCCTTAGAATTCTTCCCTACCTTATTCCTGTGCTGAGATACAGGCTGCTCCAACCTGCTGTAAAATGCTTGATTTCGAGAGTGAGCGAAACTAATGAAAACATTGTTGGGGTAAAACCTAAAGGGAAAGACCTAGCACCAAATCCAATTTGCCATCTGATCTAACTTCTGGAGGCAGTCAAAATGATCCTTAGAATTCTTCCCTACCTTATTCCTGTGCTGAGATACAGGCTGCTCCAACCTGCTGTAAAATGCTTGATTTCGAGAGTGAGCGAAACTAATGAAAACATTGTTGGGGTAAAACCTAAAGGGAAAGACCTAGCACCAAAATCCAATTTGCCATCTGATCTAACTTCTGGAGGCAGTCAAAATGATCCTTAGAATTCTTCCCTACCTTATTCCTGTGCTGAGATACAGGCTGCTCCAACCTGCTGTAAAATGCTTGATTTCGAGAGTGAGCGAAACTAATGAAAACATTGTTGGGGTAAAACCTAAAGGGAAAGACCTAGCACCAAATCCAATTTGCCATCTGATCTAACTTCTGGAGGCAGTCAAAATGATCCTTAGAATTCTTCCCTACCTTATTCCTGTGCTGAGATACAGGCTGCTCCAACCTGCTGTAAAATGCTTGATTTCGAGAGTGAGCGAAACTAATGAAAACATTGTTGGGGTAAAACCTAAAGGGAAAGACCTAGCACCAAATCCAATTTGCCATCTGATCTAACTTCTGGAGGCAGTCAAAATGAGCCTTAGAATTCTTCCCTACCTTATTCCTGTGCTGAGATACAGGCTGCTCCAACCTGCTGTAAAATGCTTGATTTCGAGAGTGAGCGAAACTAATGAAAACATTGTTGGGGTAAAACCTAAAGGGAAAGACCTAGCACCAAATCCAATTTGCCATCTGATCTAACTTCTGGAGGCAGTCAAAATGAGCCTTAGAATTCTTCCCTACCTTATTCCTGTGCTGAGATACAGGCTGCTCCAACCTGCTGTAAAATGCTTGATTTCGAGAGTGAGCGAAACTAATGAAAACATTGTTGGGGTAAAACCTAAAGGGAAAGACCTAGCACCAAATCCAATTTGCCATCTGATCTAACTTCTGGAGGCAGTCAAAATGATCCTTAGAATTCTTCCCTACCTTATTCCTGTGCTGAGATACAGGCTGCTCCAACCTGCTGTAAAATGCTTGATTTCGAGAGTGAGCGAAACTAATGAAAACATTGTTGGTGTAAAACCTAAAGGGAAAGACCTAGCACCAAATCCAATTTGCCATCTGATCTAACTTCTGGAGGCAGTCAAAATGAGCCTTAGAATTCTTCCCTACCTTATTCCTGTGCTGAGATACAGGCTGCTCCAACCTGCTGTAAAATGCTTGATTTCGAGAGTGAGCGAAACTAATGAAAACATTGTTGGGGTAAAACCTAAAGGAAAGACCTAGCACCAAATCCAATTTGCCATCTGATCTAACTTCTGGAGGCAGTCAAAATGATCCTTAGAATTCTTCCCTACCTTATTCCTGTGCTGAGATACAGGCTGCTCCAACCTGCTGTAAAATGCTTGATTTCGAGAGTGAGCGAAACTAATGAAAACATTGTTGGGGTAAAACCTAAAGGGAAAGACCTAGCACCAAATCCAATTTGCCATCTGATCTAACTTCTGGAGGCAGTCAAAATGATCCTTAGAATTCTTCCCTACCTTATTCCTGTGCTGAGATACAGGCTGCTCCAACCTGCTGTAAAATGCTTGATTTCGAGAGTGAGCGAAACTAATGAAAACATTGTTGGGGTAAAACCTAAAGGGAAAGACCTAGCACCAAATCCAATTTGCCATCTGATCTAACTTCTGGAGGCAGTCAAAATGATCCTTAGAATTCTTCCCTACCTTATTCCTGTGCTGAGATACAGGCTGCTCCAACCTGCTGTAAAATGCTTGATTTCGAGAGTGAGCGAAACTAATGAAAACATTGTTGGGGTAAAACCTAAAGGGAAAGACCTAGCACCAAATCCAATTTGCCATCTGATCTAACTTCTGGAGGCAGTCAAAATGAGCCTTAGAATTCTTCCCTACCTTATTCCTGTGCTGAGATACAGGCTGCTCCAACCTGCTGTAAAATGCTTGATTTCGAGAGTGAGCGAAACTAATGAAAACATTGTTGGGGTAAAACCTAAAGGGAAAGACCTAGCACCAAATCCAATTTGCCATCTGATCTAACTTCTGGAGGCAGTCAAAATGATCCTTAGAATTCTTCCCTACCTTATTCCTGTGCTGAGATACAGGCTGCTCCAACCTGCTGTAAATGCTTGATTTCGAGAGGGAGCGAAACTAATGAAAACATTGTTGGGGTAAAACCTAAAGGGAAAGACCTAGCACCAAATCCAATTTGCCATCTGATCTAACTTCTGGAGGCAGTCAAAATGATCCTTAGAATTCTTCCCTACCTTATTCCTGTGCTGAGATACAGGCTGCTCCAACCTGCTGTAAAATGCTTGATTTCGAGAGTGAGCGAAACTAATGAAAACATTGTTGGGGTAAAACCTAAAGGGAAAGACCTAGCACCAAATCCAATTTGCCATCTGATCTAACTTCTGGAGGCAGTCAAAATGATCCTTAGAATTCTTCCCTACCTTATTCCTGTGCTGAGATACAGGCTGCTCCAACCTGCTGTAAAATGCTTGATTTCGAGAGTGAGCGAAACTAATGAAAACATTGTTGGGGTAAAACCTAAAGGGAAAGACCTAGCACCAAATCCAATTTGCCATCTGATCTAACTTCTGGAGGCAGTCAAAATGATCCTTAGAATTCTTCCCTACCTTATTCCTGTGCTGAGATACAGGCTGCTCCAACCTGCTGTAAAATGCTTGATTTCGAGAGTGAGCGAAACTAATGAAAACATTGTTGGGGTAAAACCTAAAGGGAAAGACCTAGCACCAAATCCAATTTGCCATCTGATCTAACTTCTGGAGGCAGTCAAAATGAGCCTTAGAATTCTTCCCTACCTTATTCCTGTGCTGAGATACAGGCTGCTCCAACCTGCTGTAAAATGCTTGATTTCGAGAGTGAGCGAAACTAATGAAAACATTGTTGGGGTAAAACCTAAAGGGAAAGACCTAGCACCAAATCCAATTTGCCATCTGATCTAACTTCTGGAGGCAGTCAAAATGAGCCTTAGAATTCTTCCCTACCTTATTCCTGTGCTGAGATACAGGCTGCTCCAACCTGCTGTAAAATGCTTGATTTCGAGAGTGAGCGAAACTAATGAAAACATTGTTGGGGTAAAACCTAAAGGGAAAGACCTAGCACCAAATCCAATTTGCCATCTGATCTAACTTCTGGAGGCAGTCAAAATGATCCTTAGAATTCTTCCCTACCTTATTCCTGTGCTGAGATACAGGCTGCTCCAACCTGCTGTAAAATGCTTGATTTCGAGAGTGAGCGAAACTAATGAAAACATTGTTGGGGTAAAACCTAAAGGGAAAGACCTAGCACCAAATCCAATTTGCCATCTGATCTAACTTCTGGAGGCAGTCAAAATGAGCCTTAGAATTCTTCCCTACCTTATTCCTGTGCTGAGATACAGGCTGCTCCAACCTGCTGTAAAATGCTTGATTTCGAGAGTGAGCGAAACTAATGAAAAACATTGTTGGGGGTAAAACCTAAAGGGAAAGACCTAGCACCAAATCCAATTTGCCATCTGATCTAACTTCTGGAGGCAGTCAAAATGAGCCTTAGAATTCTTCCCTACCTTATTCCTGTGCTGAGATACAGGCTGCTCCAACCTGCTGTAAAATGCTTGATTTCGAGAGTGAGCGAAACTAATGAAAACATTGTTGGGGTAAAACCTAAAGGGAAAGACCTAGCACCAAATCCAATTTGCCATCTGATCTAACTTCTGGAGGCAGTCAAAATGAGCCTTAGAATTCTTCCCTACCTTATTCCTGTGCTGAGATACAGGCTGCTCCAACCTGCTGTAAAATGCTTGATTTCGAGAGTGAGCGAAACTAATGAAAACGTTGTTGGGGTAAAACCTAAAGGGAAAGACCTAGCACCAAATCCAATTTGCCATCTGATCTAACTTCTGGAGGCAGTCAAAATGATCCTTAGAATTCTTCCCTACCTTATTCCTGTGCTGAGATACAGGCTGCTCCAACCTGCTGTAAAATGCTTGATTTCGAGAGTGAGCGAAACTAATGAAAACATTGTTGGGGTAAAACCTAAAGGGAAAGACCTAGCACCAAATCCAATTTGCCATCTGATCTAACTTCTGGAGGCAGTCAAAATGAGCCTTAGAATTCTTCCCTACCTTATTCCTGTGCTGAGATACAGGCTGCTCCAACCTGCTGTAAAATGCTTGATTTCGAGAGTGAGCGAAACTAATGAAAACATTGTTGGGGTAAAACCTAAAGGGAAAGACCTAGCACCAAATCCAATTTGCCATCTGATCTAACTTCTGGAGGCAGTCAAAATGAGCCTTAGAATTCTTCCCTACCTTATTCCTGTGCTGAGATACAGGCTGCTCCAACCTGCTGTAAAATGCTTGATTTCGAGAGTGAGCGAAACTAACGAAAACATTGTTGGGGTAAAACCTAAAGGGAAAGACCTAGCACCAAATCCAATTTGCCATCTGATCTAACTTCTGGAGGCAGTCAAAATGAGCCTTAGAATTCTTCCCTACCTTATTCCTGTGCTGAGATACAGGCTGCTCCAACCTGCTGTAAAATGCTTGATTTCGAGAGTGAGCGAAACTAATGAAAACATTGTTGGGGTAAAACCTAAAGGGAAAGACCTACCACCAAATCCAATTTGCCATCTGATCTAACTTCTGGAGGCAGTCAAAATGATCCTTAGAATTCTTCCCTACCTTATTCCTGTGCTGAGATACAGGCTGCTCCAACCTGCTGTAAAATGCTTGATTTCGAGAGTGAGCGAAACTAATGAAAACATTGTTGGGGTAAAACCTAAAGGGAAAGACCTAGCACCAAATCCAATTTGCCATCTGATCTAACTTCTGGAGGCAGTCAAAATGATCCTTAGAATTCTTCCCTACCTTATTCCTGTGCTGAGATACAGGCTGCTCCAACCTGCTGTAAAATGCTTGATTTCGAGAGTGAGCGAAACTAATGAAAACATTGTTGGGGTAAAACCTAAAGGGAAAGACCTAGCACCAAATCCAATTTGCCATCTGATCTAACTTCTGGAGGCAGTCAAAATGATCCTTAGAATTCTTCCCTACCTTATTCCTGTGCTGAGATACAGGCTGCTCCAACCTGCTGTAAAATGCTTGATTTCGAGAGTGAGCGAAACTAATGAAAACATTGTTGGGGTAAAACCTAAAGGGAAAGACCTAGCACCAAATCCAATTTGCCATCTGATCTAACTTCTGGAGGCAGTCAAAATGATCCTTAGAATTCTTCCCTACCTTATTCCTGTGCTGAGATACAGGCTGCTCCAACCTGCTGTAAAATGCTTGATTTCGAGAGTGAGCGAAACTAATGAAAACATTGTTGGGGTAAAACCTAAAGGGAAAGACCTAGCACCAAATCCAATTTGCCATCTGATCTAACTTCTGGAGGCAGTCAAAATGATCCTTAGAATTCTTCCCTACCTTATTCCTGTGCTGAGATACAGGCTGCTCCAACCTGCTGTAAAATGCTTGATTTCGAGAGTGAGCGAAACTAATGAAAACATTGTTGGGGTAAAAACCTAAAGGGAAAGACCTAGCACCAAATCCAATTTGCCATCTGATCTAACTTCTGGAGGCAGTCAAAATGATCCTTAGAATTCTTCCCTACCTTATTCCTGTGCTGAGATACAGGCTGCTCCAACCTGCTGTAAAATGCTTGATTTCGAGAGTGAGCGAAACTAATGAAAACATTGTTGGGGGTAAAACCTAAAGGGAAAGACCTAGCACCAAATCCAATTTGCCATCTGATCTAACTTCTGGAGGCAGTCAAAATGAGCCTTAGAATTCTTCCCTACCTTATTCCTGTGCTGAGATACAGGCTGCTCCAACCTGCTGTAAAATGCTTGATTTCGAGAGTGAGCGAAACTAATGAAAACATTGTTGGGGTAAAACCTAAAGGGAAAGACCTAGCACCAAATCCAATTTGCCATCTGATCTAACTTCTGGAGGCAGTCAAAATGATCCTTAGAATTCTTCCCTACCTTATTCCTGTGCTGAGATACAGGCTGCTCCAACCTGCTGTAAAATGCTTGATTTCGAGAGTGAGCGAAACTAATGAAAACATTGTTGGGGTAAAACCTAAAGGGAAAGACCTAGCACCAAATCCAATTTGCCATCTGATCTAACTTCTGGAGGCAGTCAAAATGAGCCTTAGAATTCTTCCCTACCTTATTCCTGTGCTGAGATACAGGC